>NW_027529535.1:245111-254475 GCF_008692635.1 Crocuta crocuta
TATTTATTTCTGAGAGAGAGAGAGAGAGAGAGACAGCATGAGCAGGGGAGGGTCAGAGAGAGAAGGAGATACAGAATCTGAAACAGTCTCCAGGCTCTGAGCTGGCTGTCAACACAGAGCCCGATGTGGGGCTCGAACCCACGGACCATGAGATCGTAACCTGAGCCAAAGTCGGACTCTTAACCGACTGAGCCACCCAGGCTCCCCCATGAAGCATTTTCTTATAAATTCATCCAACTACAAGTGATCTTCCTGTTTACTTAGAGCCCTCTGAACTCTCACGAACACTTTCATTCATTCAAAAAAGCATTTATGGAGCCCTCATTCTGGTGCCGGGCACTGTGCTTAATGCTGAAAATACTATGGCTAGTGAGACCCCCCACAGCACAGACCTTACGTGTAGTTAGGCACACAGGCAAGTGAAAGGGAAATAAATGCTAAGTGTTCTGATGACAGAAATGCAGTCAGTAGCGCATGAAGCATGAGTGGAGAAGTGAAGATTGAAGAGGCAGGTGAGGCCAGATCACATAGGGTCTTTTCAGCTACTCATCCAACACACATCAACGTAAGATTTCTTACATGCAGCCATGGTGCTGGGCACTGGGAATCAAGTTATATGAAAAATAAAACTCTGCCCTCATGTAGTTTGTATTCTAGTTGGGGGAGACAGCTGGTGAACAAACTAAATGGGTGAATTGTATAGGATATCACTTGGTTTTAAGCACCATGGGGGAAAATAAAGAAGGGAAAGGGAAAGGCAGTGGGAGTGTGGGGCCAGGGAAGTGAGCAGATGGCAGGTGCTTACAATAGAAGTAGGGCAAGCAGGATAGACCTCACTGATAAGAAGGTATGTTTCTTCCGTTATTGAAGTAAGTGCAGGATTAAGCCATGCTTATATGGGAGGCAGGCATTTCAACCCGAGGGAAGAGCAAACATAAAAGCCATTAGGCAGAAGTGAGAAAGAACAAGGCTACCATGTTGGAACAGAGCAAGGGGCGGGGGGCAGTGGGAAATGAGGGCAGTAGCTTATAGGAAGCCAGGGCCCTTAAGGCTTTGTAGGCCAACGATAAGGCTCTGGATTTTAGTCCATTCTGAATAGAATAGAAAGCTGTTGGAGAGTTTTGAGAAGAGTGGCAAGGTCTGGCTTCTATTTTAGAAGAACCAGAAGAGCAGCTGTGTCTAGAATAGAGCACGGACATGGAGGGTGGGGGCGGGGACAGGTTAGGAGTCTATTGCAGTAATCGAGGTGAGAAGTAATGATAGCTTTCTGCTCTGGAGGGAATAGAGAAGGTGGTTTGGAGAAAAAGCCAGTAAGATTACTACTAGATTGTATGGGTGGGTCAGGTGCTGGATAGGGAAAAGAGGATTCAAGGATATTTCTAAGTCACTTTAGGGAACCAGGACTTTACCATGAAGAGGATCAGGATACACCAAAGAAATCTGACGAAGAAAGTGACATGTGCTTTTCATTTTTAAACTATCCCTCCAGCCATTGTGTGGCAGATGGGTCAGGGAAGGTCAATTTTGAACGCAGGCAGGTCAGTTGGGGGCTATTCCAGCAGTCTGGGCAATGAGCCTGTCCTGGACTAGAACGGTAGCAAGGAAGATGAAGGGAAACAGCAGCATCTAGAACACATGATGGAGGCAGAATTGATGGCATTAGCTGATGCATTGGATGTGAGAGGGAAGGAAAAGAATAAAGTATGACTCAGCTTTTTAGCTTCAGCAACTCGTTGATGCCAAATAACTGAGCTGGGAAAGATTGGAAGAGAGACAGTTTGGGGTGGAAGGAAACTGAGACTTCTAACAAAGATACAGTTGGAGTTCTGTTAGGTAGCCACATGGAGACGTTAAGCAGGCAACCGGACATACTTCTTGGGAGCTCAGGTGAGAGAACTCCAGCTATGAAATTTCTCACTGGGAGACTCCTCTCCCTCCCTAATCATACTCTTCCATCCCTTTACCTGTGTACAAATCAGCTTGTTTTTCAGTTTCATCAAGACCTCAATTCTCATCCTCCATCTCCATTCCCCAAGTCTGGAAGCCACCTGCTAGCTTCCTGGTTTTTCTCCCCGGTGCAAACTTAATGATCTGCTTTGTCAAACATCCCAGTTGAAATTCGCTCCACTTTGTAATTTCTGTCATATCTGTCTTGCTAGTCCTTGGTCCTGGCCGTCATGTTGTGTTTCTTTATCTGTTCTTATTCCCTTTATTGGTTCAGAGCCTGAGGTCCTAACATGGGCTTCAAGAATCCTCTGGCCTATATAAAAATTTTCCATATATGTACATATGTATGTATGTGCATTTACATAGACAGAGAGCCCATTGTGTTTACGTTTCCAGAAGGATTTGAGGGCTTAAAAAAGTTTAGGGGTACACCTGGGTGGCTCAACTGGTTAAGCATGTCTGACTCTTGGTTTTGGCCCAGGTCATGATCTCACAGTCCATGGGATTGAGCCCCGAGTTGAGTTCCATGCTGACAGCACAGAGCCTGCATGGAAATTTCTCTCTCTCTGTCTCTCTCATTCTGCCCCTCCCCTGCTAATGCACATGGACTCTCTCTCTCTCTTTCTCGGTCTCTCTCTCAAAATAAATAAACTTATAAAGAACTTTGGGAGGGGCACCTGAGTGGCTTAGTCTGTTAAGCATACAACTTTGGCTCAGGTCATGATCTTGTGGTTCTGAGTTCGAGCCCTGCGTCGGGCTCTGTGCTGACAACTCAGAACCTGGAGCTTGCTTCAGATCTTCGTCTTCGTCTCTTGCTGCCCCTCCCCTGCTCACGCTCTGTCTCTCCCTCTTTCAAAAATAAAGAAACATTAAAAAAAATAAAATAAAAAAGAACTAGGGAATGATGGCATTAAATGATACTGGCAAATGTTAAAAACACATCGCAGTAGTCTAATAATATTAATTCCTGTTATGGGAGCTCAGCTGGTTCCTTAATGTCACTTGGTGATGCTTCCCATGCTTTACTCCCATGAAAAGTTCAGGATAGGAGAAATTTGAGGGTAAAAATACTCACAGAATGATATTTGGAGTTGACTGTTTCATTTATAGATGCTTCTCAAGGCATATTAGATATTCATCTAAGCAGGATACAACAGAAAGAGCATGAAGTCAGGAGGCCCAGAGTTTAGTTCCATCTCTGCCTAAAACTAGTAGTATGTACTTGAGTAAATCAGCTAACCATCTCTAAGCCTCAGTTTACTCATCTGCAAATAGAGATAATAATATCTCTCAAAGTTTTTAAAGGGTCAAAATGGTAACCAACATATTTAGATGCATTTTGTATATATCTAAACTACAAACTGTATGTCGAAAATGAGAAACGACTAAATTTTCAAAAGTATGGCATTTCCTCCTTTGAAACGAATTGAGAGAAGGGTCACCAGGGCAAACGCCTGGAAGCAATATGAAGTGGACAGAGAGTTCACAATTAGCAATTGATTCAGTGTGTTTTGCTATAAACATACTCCTGGAAATATTTTGAAAATCTTCAGCACTAAATCTCTAGGCACTGAGCTGAGCCAAATAAGGAGGGATTCTCCTTGGGTGGATGATGAAATCCAGGATGTCTTTCTTGGCCCCCATCATCCATTTCCACCCCCACACACAATCCCTGCCCCAGAGTCCCCTGCCGGCAGTAAGAAAGTATCTCACTCTGCAGAAATGTGGGAACATAGAACAGCCTGAGGGCAGAAAGGGGCTGAGCGAAGACAACGAATCTTTGCTGCCAATTTCGCCTCCCTTTACTTCGTCCCCAAAAGAAGTCATGTCTCCACCTGGCTCTCTCCCTCCCTGTCAACTCCCCTTCTATTAGGGAGGTTTACAGTTTCTTAAGAACTCTTGAACACCCCTAATTTCTCCAAACCCCAGTGAAGGAATGTTTCATGGTGTCATTCTAGGCACTGCAACAAGCCCTGGAAGCAATACGTTCTTGTCACATTGAAAATCCAGCCTGATATTTGCTTGCCAGTCTTCCTGCTCTGATGATCAGCCTTGGTGACAGAAAAGAGAGCTACAAGTATTGAAAGTTCTAGTCAAACTATTTCTCAGAATCATGAGTCACTAGGGTGGTTGGCTTAGCTAATGAATAAATGTTGAAGCACTGGCTTCTTGTTGAATCCTTGTGGTTAATAATTTTTCAAAAATAGATAATCCTAAGTCATCCATATATCAAATATCATTGAGACTGTGGTGTAGTACAGTGGTGCTCAATGCAGGGTGCACACTGGAATCTACTGAGGGAGGGGATTATTGGAAGCAACCAGGACCCAACCCCAGAGAGTATGATTCATTTGGTCAGAAGGTGAGAGATGGGTGGAGTGGGCAGGGCGTTAATGTATTCTAAAAACTCCCCAGGTAAAATAGTGTAGCAGTTCTTTAAATGAGCAAACATAGAGTTATCATGTGACCCAGAAATTCCCCTCTTAAGACACATAGCCAAGGAAGTGAAAACATATATCCACATAAACACTTGTACATGAATGGTTTATAGATGTATTATTCATAATAGCCAAAAAGTGAAAACAAGCCAAATGTCTATCAATGGATGAAGAGGTAAACAAACTGGTATATTCATACAATGAAATTTTATTTGGCCATAAAAAGTGGAATGAAGGACAGACACATGCTACAACTTGGATGAACCGTGGAAACACGCTGTTAAGTGAAGGGAGCCAGTCACAGAAGTCCAAATATTATATGATTCCTTTCATATGAAAGATGGGAATAGGAAAATCTATAAAGACAGCAGGTAGGTTAGTGGTTGCTTATGGTTGGGGGTGGAGAATGGGGGGACAGCAGGGTGATAGCTAATGGGTATGGGATGTCTTTAAAACATTTATTATAGAAGTATAATGGACATACAGTGTTGTATTAGTTTCAGGTGTACAGCATAGTGATTCAACAATTCTATACATTATTCAGTGCTCACCATAAGTGTTGTCACTATCAGTCACCATACAACATTGTTACAGCATCATTGACTATATTCCCTACGTTGTGCTTTTCATCTCCGTGACTTATTTATTTTATAACTAGAAGTTTGTTCCTCTTGATCCCCTTCACCTATTTCATCCAGCCAGCCAACCAGCTCCCTTTTGGCAACTACCAGTTTGCTCTCTGTATTTAAGAATCTTTTTGTTTTTTTGTGTATTTGTTCACCTGTTTTGTTTTTTAGATTCCGTATATAAGTGAAATCATACGGTATTTGTCCTTCTCTGTCTGACTTACTTCACTTAGCACAATAACCTCTAGGTCCATCTCTGTTGTTGCAAAAAACAAGAGCTCATTCTTTTTCATAGCTGAGTAATATTCCTGTGTGTGTGTGTGTGTGTGTGTACACGCACATACACCACACCTTTTTGTGCATTCATCTATCAGTGGGCATTTGGATTGCTTCCATATCCTGGTTATTGCAAATAATGCTGCTATAAACATAGGGGTGCATGTATGTTTTTCTTTTTTTAAGTTTATTCCCTTATTTTTGTGTGTGTGTGTGTGTGTGTGAGAGAGAGAGAGAGAGAGAGAAAGAGGCAGAGAGAGGCAGAGAGAGGGAGACAGAGAATCCCAAGCAGGCTCCATGATGTCAGCGCAAAACTTGACACAGGGCTCAATCTCACGAACCATGAGATCATGACCTGAGCTGAAACCAAGAGTTGGATGCTCAACCGACTGAGCCACACTGGAACCCCATGTATCTTTTTCAATTAGCATTTTTGTTTTCTTTGGGTAAATATCCAGTAGTGGAATTACTGCACCGTGCAGAATTTCTTTTTTTTTTTGTTTTTTTGAGGAAATTCCATACTGCTTTTTTTTAAAATAGTAGTTGCACTAATTTACATTCCCAGCAGCAGTGCATGAGAGTTCCCGTTTCTCTGCATCCTCAGCAATACTTGTTATTCCTCGTATATTTGAGACCAGCCGTTCTGACAGATGTGAGATGACGTCTCATGGTTTTGATTTGCATTTCCTTGGTAATGAGTAGTTTCTTGCATCTTTTCATACATCTGCTGACCCTCTGTGTGTCTTTGGGAAAATGTCTATTCAGATATTTGCCTATTTTTTAAATCAAATTCTTGTTGTTGTTGTTTTTTGGTGTTGAGTTTTAGAAGTTCTTCGTATATTTTGGATTTTAACCCTTTATCAGGTATATCATTTTAGGTATTTTCTCCCATGCACTTGATTGTGGTTTCATTTTGTTGATGGTTTTCTTTGCTGTGCAAAACCTTTTTATTTTGGTGTGGTCCCAATACTTTTGTTTTCCTTGCCCTGAGGAGGCATAGCCATAAATATGTTGCTAAGGTCAATGACCAAGAGATGCCCGCCTGTGTTTTCTTTTAGGGGTTTTATGGCTTCGGGTCTCACATTGAGGTCTTTAATTCATTTGAGCTTATTTGTGTGTACAGTATAAGATAGTGATCCAGTTGCATGCTTTCGCCTTTGGCTGTCCAGTTTTCCCCCACACCATTTATTGAAAAGACAGTGTTTTTCACATTGTAGATTCTTGCTTCCTTTGTCATAGATTAGTTGACCACACAGGTGCGAGTTTATTTCTGGGTCTGGGATTTCTTTCGAGGGTGATGAAAATGTTCTAAAATTGCGGTGATAGTTGCACATGTCTGTGGAGAGATTAAAGTCAATGCAATGGGTGAATTGTATGGTGTGAATTAAATGTCAATCAAGCTGTTTAAGAGGGAGAGAAAGAGAAAGGATATACTCCCCAGGAACCAAGTGACTATGTCATTAGGTGACCCAGCCGTGGCTGTCTCTGAGCCTCATTTTCCTCATCTGGAGGACGAAGATCATAATTTCTGTCTCATAGGCTTGGAAAGAGGATTTAGTGTGGAAAACAAATGGAAATGTGTGTACACTCTGACGCTCAGCAAGCCAGCACTCCATTACAGGAAGCTATTGCCAGCACTGTTTCTCTTTCCTGCCTGAGGGCTCAGAGGGCCGGCATTAGAAATATCAGCTCTCTCTGTGCAGGTTGGGTGAAGGCGATTTGAAGAGTGGAGGGGACCAAGCCAAATGCATTATCTGAACGTAGACTCAATAAATGTCCTCTATGCTGGTAATAATTTTTTTGGCCCCATCACAAAGCCCACACTCTTGCCATGACTAAGACTGCAGTGTCATTGTTCACGAAGGTGTGTTGCTTCTTTTTTGCCTTTGAAGCTTATGGAAGACCAAACACAGGCCCACAGTGGGACCTTACCTTTCATAATGTATTTGCTGTCAAATTCTGTCAAAGCTCCGGCTGTAATATGCCTCCCAGATCCGTTCACATTCATAGTCACTGCCACTCCCCTAGACCAGACCTCTAACACCTCTTGCATAATGATTGCAACATCGTCCTTAACCACCTCCACCCATTTGACCTCCAGCTCCTCTGCACCACAGCCAGAACGATCTTTGTAACATGCTCTTCTGATGGAATCTGGTTTGTTTAAAGACATTCGGTGGCTTAAAGCCTTTCAATAGTTCCCTGTCACTCCACAACCCACCCTCTGTCTAACCCTTCAGCCTTCTCTCTCGCTACTCTCTGCGTCCTAAATCTCTTCTACAGTTGCCCATTTCTCACCAAACCCAGTCTGCCACCATGTTTAAGCTGGGCTCTTGCACAGCCTTCTAATGGCTCTTGGCTTCAGTCAGGCCCCCTTTCAATCCGCCTTCTGCACAGCAGCTTGTGTGACTCTTTTGCCTAAGACCCTTTTGTGCCTTCCGAGTTTCCTAAAGGTAAAGAGGAAGCTTCCTAACAGAGCTACAAGACCTTCATGTCACTTCCCCGTAGATGCCTGAATTCCTGTTGTTTTCCACATACATCACCCTGTCTTAGCCTTGGACCTCAGGTTGTGAGCATTCCTGCCTTCTCCTGGAATTGCCTGCCTTTTTCCTTGTATGTCCAAATCCCCCGGAACCTACAAGGCCCAGTTGACATTATACCTCATTCAGGACCTCTCCCCTAACTCCTGCGAGGGCAGTGCTATCTGGCTTCTTAGAACCATCATTCTACAGCATTTCTGTCTTTGTCTTACTTAATGTATCACCATGTCTAGGAGCCGTACATCTACCTCAGCCAGATAGTTGCTAATTGAGGTGTAAACAAGAAAGGAAGAGGACCAGGGTGATCCCTGGACATGCTTGAATGGGATGGCTGTGCCTGCTGTGAGGGATCATCAGCTTAGATGTAGGAGCTCTGTGGGTGACTGAGATGATCAGAGTCTTCCCTGCTAGTGGGCCCACATGTGACTTTTGACCGGGAGAGTTAAGTCAAAAGGACGAGAACTGTGATAGGCTTGAAGAATGGGATCAAGAGATCCCATTGATGAAGAGATCAAAAATGGGATCAGCCCTGATTAAACACGTATTAGAAAGGGGTGTTGGGGACGTATGGTGCAAGTGTGGATACAAATACAGCACGAGTGCATATTTTCTACAGCCATAAGTGATCACCTATGAGCTTAAGTATGTGAAAGTGTACATCTGTGTAAATGGACATGAATGCACCCAGGGATGATTGTGAATATTTTACATGTGGTTATTTGTGTGTGCATAGGTGGGGGATAGGGAGGGTCTTAGCTGGAGCCTAAGCTGCATCAGTTGCTGGTGTTCACACATGCCTGGGCATTGTTAGGAAACTGGTGGGGTGAGCCTGTCACAAATGCACTTGTACTGAAGGACTAGGGAGCCTCTTGGGAGAGAATTTATTCTAGGGAAAGAGAGTCAGGTACACAAAGTTGCCCCAGTAAGAAAGCTTTAGTCATGAGAGGGAGGGACAATTCTGAGGAGAGCACAGCGATTGTCGCTTGAATTTGTCTCTACGCCTACCTCCAGGGATTCACCATCTGAGCCTTATGGGAATGCAGGAAGGCGTAGTCGATAAAAATGCAAAGTGGAATTTTATAGTAACAGTATGTTATCAGGGCACAAGTATGCCTGCTTTGGGACTTCAGTAATTCACTTATGGGTTCAGTCAACAAGTATTTATCTAACACCTGCTCTGTGCCAGATAGTGTGCTGGGTGTTAGGGTAATAGCAGTTAACAGAGAGAACTTACATTCAAGTGTAGCCTGAAAAGGAGAGAGACATTTTCTACCAAATCATACCAAATAGCATATACTTTGACATTTTAAAAAATATTTATTTGTTTTGAAACAGAGAGAGAGGAGGAGGGAGGAAAGAGTGAGAGAGAGAGAGAATCCCAAGCAGGCCCTGTACTGTTGGGCATAGAGTATGATGTGGGGCTTGGTATCACGAACTGCAAGATCATGACCTGAGCCAACCTCAAGAGTCAGACGCTCGACCGAGTCAGCCACCCAGGTGTCCCTGCTTTGATATTTATAGGCAGAGTTGCGGCTGG
>NW_027529535.1:254675-256519 GCF_008692635.1 Crocuta crocuta
CCAGCTCTAGGCAGCCCTGAGGCTTGCCCTCTCTGAGCAAGTGAATTAGAAGTAGGCAGCCACTCGCTTTCTCTGGGACAGATGCAACAACACAGACATACTGTTTGGCACGTTGGATTTTAGGTTCCTCCTTGGTCTCTCTTAGTCATTTCTTGTGCAGTGTGCAACATGCACAACTGTCCATGATGGCCTTGCTGCATGGCTCCAAGGTGTCAACAGTTGCTCTGGGCTCAAGATAGGGGTACCCAGCACTAATTTTGGTGGTATCTAAGGAAAGTTACTACCAGGAGAAATTATTACCCCATGGAAGTAGCAGCTGTCCCCATTGTGAATTGTGGAAGCCAGTGGAGGCAGCTGGTACCCGGTGGATGTGGTACAGTACTTTCCAAGTGGAGTATTATATAGCATAAGTGTCAGCTCTGCAAAGAAAATATAGTGATGCTTAGATCACACAAGAGTACCCAGAGGATATAAGCTGGAGGAGAAGAATAGGAAAAAGAAAACACAAAAGCCATGTTGAAACTGACAGTATTTATTCATGAGCACATATGTGATTCTCCCTGAAGACACCTTTAAAAAGATGCACGGTGGTAGGAACCTTTCGGGGGGCTGAAAAGGCAAGAGCTAGGAAAATGTGTGTGCATGTGTGTGCACTCAAGTGCATGTGTGCACATGCAGACCAGGAGCTTGGGTCTACAGCTCATGAAAAGCATAGAGCTCAAGATTTGTAGCCATAGCTTTCCTGCTTCTCCAAGAGGCAGGGTGGTTTCCCCTCCAGTAAAAGAAAATCCATTTGTTCAGCGAGGCAGAAAGGCTTTTCTTCAATATTGGTTGGACCATTGAATTTAGGTCCACAAAACTAAAAGTGCTATTGACAGCAACATAAGGACATCTTTATATCTGGAGTCTTAGGGCTTTTCTTAGATTTATGTGAGTTCTTTTATAAGAAAAGTATCAATCATTTAAAGAGTTGCTGTAAATATTCACAGTTTATCCTAATGTGTTGCTTTTTAAAAGAACTTTTTTCTGCTTATGAAAGATATATGCTAGCCTAAGAATATATAAATTTCAAAAATTCATAAAGGAAATAAAAATTAGCTATGATCCCCATTATATAGATAGCTAATTTATACATATACTCATATGTATCCATTAATGTTTTGTTATGTTTATATGTATATGGACACATGCATATATATACAATAGGATTATAGTGTTATATACAATTTAATGGTCTGATTTTATCACTTATATCAAGAACATTTCTCCATGTCATTATATATTCTATGAAAATATATTTACTAATAAATGACTGCATAATATTTCATTTTATGGATATGCCATAAGGGTGTTTTTGCTATCATAAGTAACATTTCAATAAACATCCTCAAATGTGTGTCCCTTTGCTTATTTACTATTATGTATTATTGCAAGTGGAATTATTTGGTGAAGCTTATGTATAAGATTCTATATACATATTACTGAACAGCCCTTAAATAATGAGCTAATTTACATGTACAGTCCTACCAGTGCTATGTGAGTACTCTTTTCACCACATGCTTGCTAACAATGAGGCNGCTTATTTATTTTGAGAGAGAGAGAGCATGTGCACACGGGAGCAGGAAAGGGGCAGAGAGACAGGAAGAGAGAGAATCCCAGGCAGGTTCCACACTTACTGCAGAGCCCAACACGGGGCTCGATCCCATGAACCATGAGATCATGACCTGAGCCGAAATCAAAAGGCAGGTGTTCAACCGACTGAGCCACTCAGGCACCCCAGGATTATATTTTGAGAAGGATCTTTGTTAAATTAATTTACAATAACATACATGTTTTTGTTTCCA
>NW_027529535.1:256573-266338 GCF_008692635.1 Crocuta crocuta
TTTTAAGAAGATACATTTATATATCTTCTTAAAAGCATCAAAAAGTTAAAAAGAGGGGCATCTGGGTGGCACAGTTGGTTAAGCGACAACTTTGGCTCAGGTCATGATCTCATGGTTTGTGGGTTTGGGCCCTGCATTGGGCTCTGTGCTGACAGGTCAGAGCCTGGAGCCTGATTCAGATTCTGTGACTCCCTCTCTCCTGCCCCTCCCCTCCTCATGCTCTGTCTCTCTCTCAAAAATAAATAAACAGTAAAAAAAAATTAGAAAAAAGTTAATAAGATAGTAAGGAATTATCAGGCCCGAATCTAAGTGAAGGCAGTAACCCAAAGAAGTAAGCTGAGCACTGAAACTAAGTTTTTGTTAATGGCATTTACCAAACAAGTCCTTTTTGAGATTTGCCTTGTGTGTGTGTATGATTTCTTCAGACACACGGACAGACTATAATGCATAGGGCTCTACCAAGGTAGAGAGTCTAATTAGGAGTACTTGCCCCCATAAACCTACTGTCCCAAAGGGTTACATCCTCAGTGTAATGGTGAACCACAAATAAACACCTATCCTCAGGAATATGTATGGAAAGTTGCTTTGCCTATTACAGCCAGTTGTTAGGGAAGATGTAGTTTATATATACAATGGAAAACTACTTGGCAATGAGAAAGAATGAAATCATGCCATTTGCAGCAACATGGATGGACCTGGAAGGTATTACGCTAAGTGAAATAAGTCTGTCAGAGACAGACAGATATCATATGTTTTCACTCATATATGGAACTTGAGAAACTTAACAGAAGACCATGGAAGAAGGGAAGGGAAAAAAATAATTACAGAGAGAGAGGGAGGGAGGCAAACCATAAGAGATTCTAAATACAAAGAACAAACTGAGGGTTGATGGGGGGTGGGGAAGAGGGGAAAATAGGTGATGGGAATTGATTGAGGGGGGCACTTGTTGGGAGGAGCACTGGGTGTTGTATGTAAGTGATGAACCAGGGGAATCTACGCCCAAAACCAAGAGCGCACTTTACACACTGTATGTTAGCCCATTTGACAATAATTATTTTTCTTAAATAGTTTATTGTCAAGTTGGTTTACATATAACACCCAGTGCTCATCCCCACAAGTGCCCTCCTCCATACCCATCACCCTCCTNCACCTACAATCAATAATAAAAAGACAAATCATCCAATTTTAAAAGTGGGCAAAGGATCTGAATACTTACTTCTCCAAATAAAATACACACATGGCTTATAAAGCACATGGAAAGATGCTCGACATCATTAGCCATCAGGTAAATGCAAGATAAAACCACAATGAGGGGGCGCCTGGGTGGCTCAGTTAGAAAACAGTTTAGCAGTTCTTCAAATGGTTAAAGAGTTATCCTATGACAGAGCAATTCCATTTCTAAATATATACCCAAGAGAATTGAAAATATATGTTCACACAAAAAGCTGTAGATGAACGTTCATAGGAACATTGTTGATAATAGCCCCAAAGTGGAAACAACTTAAGTGTTCATTAGCTGATGAATGGATAAACAAATAGTGGCATATTCATACAGTGTAATATTATTNTTGGTCTGTGAGTTCGAGCCCCGTGGCAGGCTCTGTGCTAACAGCTTGGAGCCTGAACCCTGCTTCGGATTCTGTGTCTTCCTCTCTGCCCCTACCCAGTTCATGTGCTGTCTCTCTCTCAAAATTAAATAACCATAAAAATTTAAAAAATAAAGAATACATTTGGAAAATGTAAGGAAGAATTACAGGAAAGTCAGATCTGTCTTCATTAGCAGAATGTTTGTCCCTGTCCAAAATACCACCTTGGCTCCATCCATAATACCTGCTATTATCTGCTCTCCCAACTCAGTCTAATCAGTAAGCAAGATAGATAAGCAGCCTAGTATGGTTTAGAAGAAATAAATCCATCTTATATTTAAAAAAAGAGAAATACATCTTTATCCAAGACCACAAACAATTTCCCAAGGACCATGAGCAGTTAAGAGTCAAAACTAACCACACACACAATGAAGCAAGACACCATGAGTGAGAAATAACAGCCAAGAGGAATAGATTCATGAAAACTTTAGATATTGGGATTATCAGATACCAGTTATAAAATAATTCCATTTAATGTGTTTAAAGAAATAAAATACAAATGCTGAAATGTCTTCATACAAGAAACTATTAAAAATAGCTAGGAAATATGAAAAAGAACCACACAGAACTTCTAGAAATGAAAATAAGATTGAAATTCTTAATAATAATTTTCAGTTAAGAATAACTGAAGTTTTAAAAATCAATTTATGAGGTTAACAACAGATTAAAAACATATTAGCTTTGTAGGAGAGAGAGTGATATTTGACTTTTCAATAGTAATGAGAGAATCCATAAGACTGAAATGATATCTTTGATTACATTGAGTATAGAATTCTCAAATCACTATGTTGTACACCTGAAATTAATATAACATTTGTATGTTAACTATACTTCAATTAAAAAAAAAAAAGATTTTCTAGGGCACCTGGGTGGCTCAGTCATTTAGGTGTCCGACCTCAGCTCAGGTCTTGATCTTGTGGTTCAGGAGTTCAAGCCCCACATCGGGCTCTGTGCTGACAGCTCAGAGCCTGGAGCCTGCTTCAGATTCTGCGTCTCCCCCTCACTTTGCCCCTTCCTCCTCTCAAAAATAAACATTAAAAATGTTTTTTAAAAAAAGGATTTTACGTCTCAGAGGAGCTGATGAATAGTCTTTGTTTTTTTCTATTGTTTTTAGTTCAGTTTTTCATATTTCTTTTTATCTTCTTCTGGGTTTTACATTGGTATATATTATGAGGTGAAGCTATAAGTGACTGCCCTCCAAAGTCGTCACCTAATTACTCGGCAGCATTCGTTGTATAATTTTTCACTTCCTCGTGAGTTTTTAAACCCTTTCCTATAAATACTAAGTTATACGAACAAGGGATCTTTTTGGGGGGTTGTCCTTGTATTTCACTGATCTGTTTATTCTTATGGTTGTATTTAACTGATTTAAGTACTATAGGTTTGTAGTATATTTTCATGGATGCTAATGTCAAGGCCTCTGCTTCCCATTACTCTGTTTTTTTCAAATGTGAAAATAACAAGGCACAGCAACTTGGTTTCCAGAAGTACATTGATTGATTTGACCTTGAGGCCATGTGATTTAACTTTAATAGATCAGCATGGAGATAGGTTACAAGGCGATTAGTACATCTTCACAGAGTATGATAAAATCAGAATAAAACATTCTGTCCAATCTACCTGTTGTAGGATACCCAGAAGAACATGAGATTTGGGGAAAAGAGACACGGCCTTTCCTTCCATGTGCTAACTTTTAGGATCCTGTGAAACTATGACAGAAACAGACCTGCTATATAGTGAAGGGTGTCTATGACCCTGAAAGTGGTGAGGCCTGATGCCTGTTCTGTAAATCAAAGAAGGCCTTTTAGGAGTGGTTGCCTTGTCTTGTCTATGGTATATTTCTACAATGTCATTCATTGGGTCTCCTAATTAGACACATTTAGAGAACAGTACACAATAGGATGAAATCCCGTGCTAGACAGCACAGATGTGTTGTATAGAATGACTGTCCTCTGCAGGGTGAGTAAGCTCTACACTTGATTTGGTAACACTGCTCTGTATTATTTTCGAGTAGCAAATAAACAAACACATTGCAACCCGAATTCTTTGCCAAAGGCATTGGATATATTTGTTTCTAATGCCTCCATGGAAACCTTAATAGGAAGCCGAAGCCCTCAACTCAGCTTACATCAATGAAAGATACATGGGTGCTGATGTGGGCACCCACATAAAAGATGGGAAAATACGCATCGACTCCATAACAGACTAAGAAGCATCTTGATTTGGAGGAGTGAGGTAGATGTTTACTCATGTAATCTGCCAGGATTGCAGGGATCACAAAGCTTGAGTCTGGCTAAAACCCCACTTGAAGCTGATGGAAGAGAACAAGTCCTTATCGTCCTGATTCAATCCCCACCTTCAGGCACAGAGCCAGAGGCAGAGAGGACTAGAAATTTGACTTGGCTGACTTTTCTGCATTGGGTGTGGATTTGGTATTGATGTAGTTGGAGGCTGACATCACCCTGCTTAAATAGAAACAGTGGTTGGATCTGCTTTGAGTGTCACTCTAGGAATGGCTCTGGCCTTGGAGATAATCCTGGAAACTGCCCCGTGTACGTCCCCACCTGTATATCCTTCGGCATGGGCCATTCCACATACCCCAGGCTGAAATCACATCCACCGTGCCCTACAATCCCAACCACCCTTCCTGCTTGCCCACAGTTCTATTAATAGTATCACCATCCACCACCGTTGGGTTCGGTTCCACACATCTTTATTGATCGTCTGCTTTGGGAGAGGTAATGAGGTAACTAGGAAAGGAGCCATAATCTCTTCCTTTTTAGAGCTCACCTCCTAGAAAAAGGAGACAAGCAAGCAGTTTCAATGCCCAAGTAGGAGATCAACAGAGAAGAGGGAAGGAGTTTCAGATGGAAGAAAGCATGAGCAAAGCGTGAGAGCGTCTGCAAGAAAGCACAAAGCCATTACATATCCAAGAAAAGGTGGAGGGAAACAAGGATGCAGCAGCAGGCAGGGGCCAGGTCAAAATGCCCGTTTTGGGGTAAATGTGATGGTGATGAAGAGCTTTTGCAGAGCTTCCGGCTGGGGGAGAATCCGGACTATATCTGCATTTGTAAAAGATGGCTCTGGCTGCTTCATAAAGGACCGATTAGGTGGGCCGGGAGTGGGGCAGGGGAACCTCCGCGCAAACTAGATCGTGTAGGATTGTCCAATTACCCAAGCTAGAAACTACTTAGCTTTTATTTCCCTCTCTTCATCATAACCGATAATCATATTAAGCCCTGCCAGTTCTACCACCGAAACTCACTTAATCATTCAGCATTTATTGAACCCTTGTATGCATCAAATGCTGTGCTTGGGGGAAAAGAATCCATTTCTCTCCTAACAAGAGCAGATGGCCTTGGTGGGGAGACAGATATGTAAATAGAGAATTTTGAAATAATTATCTTGATAATTGCTAAGTATTCACTGGGTGCTATCTGAGTGAGAGAGAGAGAGAGAGAGAGAGAGGATGAATCTCTGCCTGAGGGGAATGAGAGAGAAATCAGGGATCCATGGGAGATGAGGTATGAGTTATATCTTGAAGGAGGAGTAAGAATCCCCTCGAGGAAGGAGGCTGGGGAGAGGGTATCATGCACGTGATGGAAACAGAAAAAGATGAGGTTGGAGAGGTGGGCCAAATTGGAATGGGAAAGCCCTTGTTTAATACACTGGCTCCTGGAGTGTCAAGAGAGTTTAAGCCGAAGAAAACGATCCAATCATTTTTATGACTTGGGTCCACATATTAGACCACTTTATCCCCATCACTTTGTTCTCTTAGGCTTTGCCCTATTAAGGCTCTTGCTCTTTCTCATTTATATAGGATTGCGGTGGTCTCCTGACAGGCCTTCTGGCCCCCGGGCAAACTCCCTCCGATTTATCCATTCTGGGATCTTCCGAAAACATCTACGGGTTCCTGCCATTCTCCTGCTTCATCCTGCCCCTTGGCTGCCTGGAAAAATCCTCACACCCTCAGCGTGACAGGCAAGACCTTCACATTCTAGCCTGTGCTGCTTTCCTGGCCTCATCCCCCAACCCTCCCTCTGACTCCATTCCAGCCAACCCCTTTGGCTATCCTTGCTGTCACAAGGTCCACAGGCCTGCCAGGCACACTCAGGGCTCCACGCCTCTGCTCACTGTCCTCCTCAGAGTCTACCTGAAATGTCCTGACTGCAAGTGCCTCCTGAGTCCCCAAGAAGCAGTCACAAGGCAAGTTCCTCTGACCTTCCCTTGACCCTTACAGGCAGAACAACTCCCTTCACTTCGGTGGGCTCCCTGGCATCTGGTCCATGCTGATTGATATTAGAGCATATCTCACATTGTGTCATAATAATTGCTTGAGAGGCTATCTCCCAGGCTAGAATATAAGCTGCACCAAGGGTTAAGGCCATAGCACATTCCTCTTATAAACTCAGCTCACAGGGAAGTGCCTGGTGCATACATAGAAGCCCAGTTAAATGAAGACACTGATCTTGTTCCTTTTTGGTCTATAGTGCTTATCCTCACCAAGCAGCTATTTATTGTCAAAGGGAAATCACTCTGTTTTGGGCCAGATTCCCATTCCTAGTGCATTGCCACTATTCATTTCG
The DNA here is from genome assembly GCF_008692635.1 of Crocuta crocuta. Classification (NCBI taxonomy): domain Eukaryota; kingdom Metazoa; phylum Chordata; class Mammalia; order Carnivora; family Hyaenidae; genus Crocuta; species Crocuta crocuta. The sequence goes on from NW_027529535.1 coordinate 262,806, forward strand.
GCCAGCTGAAGAGCAAAAGGCCTATAGCTCAGACTCCTCTTAGGTTAGAGAGCAAGGGCTCCAATCTCCATGCACCTGCCATACACTCGGCTAGCAGTGAAGCTGTGTGCTAAAGCCTCACATTACCCATTGACATGTCCACCGCTCCTGGGGCTCCTGGGTGGCTCAGGTGGTTAAGCATCCGACTTCGGCTGAGGTCATGATCTCACAGTTTGTGGGTTTCAGCCCCGAGTCAAGCCCTGTGCTGACAGCTCAAAGCCTGGAGCCTGTTTTGGATTCTGTGTCTCCCTCTCTCTGCCCCTCCCCCACTCACACGCTGTCTCTCAAAAATGAATAAATGTTAAAAAAATTTGAAATGTCCACCACTTCTATTTACTTCTGTATATCTTGGGGCCCGAGCGAAAGACCAAATGTACTTGTAGAGATATCTTGGGGCATGGCATAATGTCTATACTTCAGCTGGGATTTTTCTAAGAAGAGCCATAGAGGTGTCCACAGGAGGGGCTACAGGAACCAGAGAAAATTCTTTCCACTGGTATCAGGGCTTATCGGGGGTCCCTCTTAAACAGAGGAAACATGAACCTCCAGATTTGTATCTCCTGAAGGTTCAGAACCCTCAGGGATCCTTGTATTTCTCAAGTGTAGATTTAAAGCCTGTGTACTTTCAAGCCCCAACAAAAGTTCTACATGGGCTTAAGTCCCTCCCTGCCTCCCGTGTCCTCCCTCCCCCAGCCCCACACACTTTAAAGCTTACAGCAGCTGGTAGGAGCTTCAAACTACTAAGTCCAGGGCATTCCCTGGGACTTACGGCATGAAGTAAAAGTATCCAGAAACTCAGGAGGCAATTCCTGGAGGGCTTCCTGGGGCATATGGGAGACTCTGGTTACATGGCAGACTGCACAGATCATTGATATTGAAGCACATACATGGAGCTGATATTTTGAAGACCACTTTACATTGGTTTAAAGCCAACCTGAAAATGCCTCCAACTATTGGTGTCCAAGGATTTGGTGACAGAGTCTTAGAGCTGGGGGAACCACAGTAAAAACATCTTCACTTCCATTAGTTTAATTACTCATAAAACTATCTTAAGAGTCATAGAAAGAAAACGGAGGGGGCAGGGTATTTACATGTGGTAGAAGTTAGTCCTTAGGGACAATGAAGAAATGGGGTCAAGGGTTAAAGGAAAAGCTGGGGGTGGTGACTGTATGAGTGTAGGTTGGGAATTACCTGAGGTTTTGCAGTGAGAATAGAAATTATTGCTTCATTGAAGGGGAAACACTGGGGAGGTTTTGGGGAGTCAATATGAACATTTCTCTGACTCGCCTAAGAACTTGGCTGGGACAGGCCTGGGTCAGCCCCGGAATCTACTGGAGAGGAAATCCAGGCACGGGCGGCAAATACTCTTTTTGACTGTATTTTTCTCCCTAGAGTTTTGTGGGACTTAATCTTAGATTCAAGGTCCTTCAGTCCCTACTTACAGTATGCCCGTATGGACCATCTCTCCATAGTATACATTTCTCTCGGAAGGGAGTTTAGAAACAACTACTTCAATTAGAAACAAAAACAGAAAGCAAAACAAACAAGCAAACAAAATACCTCAGTTCTGCAGAAAATGAGGGAAAATAGCAGGGAGAAAACCCATTTCTCATGCTGCCTAGCTGCTATAAATGAAAAGGACCAATGGGAGATGGCAAGGCTGGGGCTTTCTAAAGAGCAAATACCCTTCTGCTGTACTGATTCCGAGACTATAATTTCATAAAATACTTATTGAGCACCTGTAATGCACTAGAGATAAGCACTGAGGATGAAGAGGGGACATGGGCAAAGCCCTACCTTCAAGGAGCTCTCAGTCTGTAGAAGACTCATGAGTTATACTATAATGGCGTGGCACTTGAGCTTGGGAGTCTAACAGCCTGGGCCATAGAGTAATGCCTATAAGCACAGCCGTGGGTCTCTGCTGATCAAGGATGTGCTGGGGATCAGCTGCACTTCTGGTCCTCCATTCAAACTGTAAGTTTAGATAGAGAAAGGGTGCAGCTGAGCTCTGCAATGGATTCAGGATACAGCTGCTAAATCCAACGACAGTTCTTTTGGCATTGCTAACTGGGCTGGATTCTGTTGGCAGCCAAAGGCTGCCAAATCCTGATTTAAGACATTGCCTTTCCAAAGAAAAATAGCCGTAATGAAAATAGCTTATGTCTTACATAAAGTCTTAGCAGTATAACAAACACATTACCTTTAAATAGGACCCACAGTATTTTGTAACATATGGACTGTCACACTGACCTAAAACAATTACTTCTTGCTGGGTGTCTTATCTTGTTTCCATGAGTTTTATAATTTTAGTAGCACCAATTTGCTTCTACCCAATGATAAACTTAGTTTAAAAGTTGTCCAAAAGAAACTTTCTCCACATTTTAATCATTTGACCTTGCCTTTATGATTTTAAGGCAAAACTTTCCTGAGCCTTGGTTTTGTCAACAAAACGGCAACAAGAAAATCCCAAACACCAGCTAGCAGTACGGGTCAAATGACATAGAAAGATGTGAAATCTATGTGAAAGCAGGAGCTTATCTGAAAAACTGCCCCTGCTTTGAACCTGAACGAGAAGTCTCAGAGCTTTGGTTCTTGGTCCCAAGCTGGGATGTCCTGGAGGAGTGTAAAGACTAGATGAATCTTGTCTGTAGGTAAGTTACATGAAGAGGGTAGGGAGGAGTGAGAGAGAAAAGTGCCCTGGCTGTGACAGAGTACCTCTTGTGTATCCAGCACTGATTTGGCTCATTAGCCTGGAACCCATTAGCTCTTACCCTAGGCCATCCTCTCACCTTCTCTGTTACTTGGTTAAAAATGTTGACCTTGCTGGATGAAGGGATGCTACATCAGTGGGAGAAAAAGGGGAGAGCCTGGAAATCATGAGTACCTTCATTGTAGGAAAGGTTTTTGGTATTTCAAAGACAGCGTCTAGTACAGCATAGGTGAGGTCTTTGGAGCCCGACTCCAAACCAATAATCAATGGTAACGAATGGTATGATACTTTCTATGTGTTATGACATAGATATATAAACCTGCCCATTTTTATACATTAAAAAAAATCCAGTCCCTATATGTTTGGACAGAATGAATTGTCCAGTTTCAAGGAAAAGATTATGGGCTCAAAAAACATTGAGGTTAAAAATCTACTTAGTTCAACAGTTTAAAAATATGCAGTTGGGCAGTGAATTAAAGTGACTGGCAAAACCTTTCACTGGATAAAACAAAGTGATAAAAAGTTTTTTATTTGAGAGAAAGTGCTTGTGTATGTGCACACGCACAAGTGGGGGAGGGGCAGAGAGAGGGAGGATCCCAAGTGCACTCCACATTTAGCGTGAAACCCCACGTGGGGCTCCATCCCGCGACCATGAGATCATGACCTGAGTAGAAATCAAGAGTTGGCCGCTTACCTAACAGAGCCACCCAGGCGTCCCCGAAGTGATAATTGTGTTGAATGTTCCTAATTCATTTGGTAGTTTTAAATTTAATTGTATTGCTTA
>NW_027529535.1:266350-273403 GCF_008692635.1 Crocuta crocuta
GATTTGTAGGGTCACTTTCTCCAAATGGGACAAGTTATAGATATTATTTTTATGCATTATTTCTAACTTATTTGTAAGTTATTCAATTGATGAAATATTACATTTTAGGATATATGCTGGCTTTCGTGCACATGTGCCAGAATAGTGACTAAGGACATAAGTGAACATTTGTTAAATATATACAATACACATAATCATTTTGATAAAAAGTAATGGCTTTAAGCTATGAGAAAGATTTACAAGTCAGCAAATCTAGAATTAGCAACATACCAAAAAATTCAAGAAACCAATCTCGGTAATACAGATGTCTATTTTATTAAAAAAGTTACAAACAGGTGGGGAGCAGGGNAAAATGACAAGAATGAAATCTACTGGAAAAATTTTACTTTTACAAATCTTTATAGGTCATTGTTCAATGCTTGTACTTGTTATTTGAGATTTTTACCTTTCATTGACAAAGTTACAGTACGTTAGATCCATAATAGGTTACATGATTTTATTTGCAGAGCCCTACTGCAGTGATTTGAACAACTCCTAAACGGATGCCATAGTAAAGACGAGACATATTGCATTTAATATTAATTTATTATCCTAATAAGCAACTTGACATGCAATCTATTGAGGAAGCTAAAATAACTTTTGGTCCCTTTTCTTAAAATGTGCTGGAGAAACCACCTTTAAATCACTTTCCCCTGATTCCTGTGATCCTAAGTGAATTCAAGTTAAATTTGCTGCTGAGGTCAATGCTNGGAACTATCCATAGGAAAGAAATACGGGCTATATAAAAAAATCCGTCTGCAGAAAATTTTAAATTATCATGAATTATTTGATTCCTTTTGAATTTCACACAGCTAATAAAGATGAACCATGATCACTTAACCTACTCTGAACTGAGTGTTTGGTTTTAAGTTTGGTATTAAAGTGCAAACTTAAATTAGGTATTCATTTCAAGCAGTTTATAAATAAAGGAACAATGTTTCAGTTGCTTCCACCCTTACAATCTCACCATAAAATTCAAAATCCAAGATCAAGAGTTCGCTCTGAGGGAATTTGATCAGGAATCAAATGCAACACGATTTTAAAAAAGGAAATCAAAGTTTAATCAATTTCTACGCAATAATTAATGGCCATGCTGGCCAATTAAATCACATGAATGTAGTTATCACTTTATTTGAACATCACACACAATATAAATTTAAAATTGCCACACCCTTCCATAAACCATCACTGCATATATTAGAGCTTTCCTTGACAAAGTTATTGAGCTAGTATTATAGATCAAAAGTATAGTTTTGGTTTTTTGTTTTGTTTTTATTTAGAAGCATGTTCAAATGACTAAAGCTGGGCTCCTAAACTTGAGAACTTTGGTGCAGTAGGTGAGCTGCGATTACTAACTTCTGCAAATTGAAAGCACACAACTACAACCAAATAAAAACCCAACAAGAAAATACTGTCAAACTTACAAAATTTTAAAGTCATTGCTAAAAAAAAACAAAAACAAAAACAAAAAACGCTTGTGGCCAAGATGTTAAAACTGAACCAAAAGATTACTCTTTCTAAGTTTCCTTTCTGTTTCTATACCTGTGTTACTGTTAAAATGTTCAAGTATTCAGACAAAATGTGCTGATTAGGTAAACAACATGGAAGGCAATGGCTATTAGAAGCACATTTGGAAAAAAAAAAATCCAAAAAACAAACAAAAAGCCCAGAGACTTGGCGCTATCCTCTCCTGTTACACAGATTTTTGTCTCTACTACGAACATGCTTCTTGAGAAGTAACTAAAAAGCAATTGTGATAGTGCAAGAAAACTTTAACAAATATTGCTTTAAACTATTATTCAGAAAGACAAATATTAAGAACTAGAAAGCGTATATGATTTTATTTGAATTCAATTTTACATGTGCAGAAGTCTAATAGATGTCAATTACAAGCCTGACAGGCAAAGCTGAGCGATCTCTGTTTAGGTATACAATTAATTTACCATGGATACAATATCCCTTTTCAAAGGCATTGCTAAGTAGGTCATAACTAAATTTAGAACTTCACAGAAAGGAAAATGTTACTGCTGCAATTCAATGCTGTAAATGAGATTAACACATGTGAAAACCTAATGGAATCAAATGCTTAACTCTTCAGCTAAATGCTCTACAGTCAATTTCAAATATCAATTGTAACTTTCAGAACATGTTAATTACAAAAACACATCACAAACTGCACTTGAAGAAAAGGGATATTCCATCCATACCGGTAAAACGTGATCTTTAGTTTTTTTTTTTTTTTTACAACACTGCCACATGTAAACGAAGTCTCAAAGTATTAACCAACCATTTAAAGGAGAAAGATTTTACAAATAGAATGAAGCACTGGTGCGAGGTAATATACAGAAGTAACCATTTGTTTAAGGCTCAATTTTTTTTCTCCATTATAACTTTCTTTTAAAAGGCATTGAGTAGGTAATACTGAGTTTGAGTATTTAATAAATACAAGTTGAGAAACTGATTAAAGAAATCAATTAAAATATTAAAAATTAATTCTTGCATATTAGCCATCAATAAGAACTTAGAAAGCTACAAAAGGACTGATTGATAAAGAACAGATTTTAAACATATGGTAAACGTGCTAAGCATTCCTGTTTAAGGTCGATGGATCTTGAAGGCCAAAGACCTTATGCACTTAATTAGATGTATGGCAACATGCTGTAAGAGAGACAGGTTTACCAAGGCTCAGTTCTGCAACCCAGGTTGTAAAGTTCTCCAAAGCAGCATCTGTGCAAATTTCCTCTGAGTTTTATCTGCAATTAAGATTAAAATGTTGTAAAAAGATAGAAATATAGATTGCAGTTTAAAATGAGAACACTGACAACAGGTCTGTATACGCACGGAACATCTGACGGTGGAATTTCACTGCGTTCCCCATCAGTTTCAATTAAAAAGGGATTTTATGTAGTCGAAAACAGTCACTGAAAATTAGCAACAAACACTAATGATGCACTATATATAGTATATTGTGCATAGGTTAACTCCTCTGGCTTAGTTTTAAATATGCTATTATACTTTATACAGTACCAACAGTGTTCTGACTGGCTTAAAAGATTTTACAGTATAAAAGTGGTAGATATGACTTCTACTTTGAATCTGATTTCTTCATATCCATCATGGGAAATGGCACTAGAATTAAATGCATATTAATTATGGGCAAACTTGACAGTATGCAAAACTTTGTCAAATTTTAGGGTGTTTTAGAAAATTTAAAATAAGAAAATGTCATTCCACCACGGTCTAGCTATTGAACACCTACTAAGTGCCCTGACTTGGGTTAGCTGCTAGGTGACAGCAGTAGTTCACCGTTGCCATTGTGGTCTGCCCTTTTATTGGACACAGGCACTTCTGTGATTGGGGTTTCTCTGTCTCCACTCTTACAGCTGATAGACTTCTGCCCTTCTAATTAATACTGAGGGAAAAAATAAATCTATCATTCAGACACAAAGCCCTTTAACTGTGCTGAATCATCGAATGGCTTCTAGGTGAGTGGAATAACATTTGTCTTTTAACGGAAAAGGTAAAAGTTGTTAGATAAAGCCAGAAACAAAGAACAGAATAGGGACTACTACGAAAGAATGCCCAAGTGAAACCAATTTAAGAACCTCTAAGGAATCTACCGATATTTATACATGCGTAATTTTAATTTCATTTGACACCTATGCTTCTAGTAGTGTCCAAAGAGCCCGAGAGAACACTTTATTAGCAGCTATATCACAAAAATGATTACTTTTAAAGAATGTCTCTCTGCTCATTATTGAAATTCCGCCACACAAACACATGAGGAAAAATAGAAAAATCTGCCTCCTTTGAAATTATAAAACATTTTTTTTCCAGTTACAATTAAACTTTTTTTTTTTTTGTATCAGAGTAAATTGTTAATTAGGACACTGGTTATTTAAGCTTGAGTAAGTCCAGTTTCCTCCTCAGCAAAATAACCATAAAAATTCTTTCCTCAAGGACTGTGATAAGTGTCACATAAGACAATATGTGAAAGTACCTTACAAAGTATGCAAATGTTGGGTACTTTTTTCATTTCTCGAACATGTTATCAATTCTAGAAGACCAGAATTATGTCTTTGATATTCAGACTAAAGATGTTTATATATTTCAGCCTCATTTGAATTTTTATACCTATTATGAACACAATATTTCAACAATATATATGAAATTGAGTGGGAAGACTTTTCAGTAATTCAGACTAGACTTTTCTCAATTGATCTGAATTAATACACTTGCTGCAATTCTGAATCTACATTTTTCAAAATAAATTATAAGGAGTTTGAGATTTTCAAATATGATTACATCTCTTAAATAATGAAGACTTGTAATATATGATGTTTTAATAGCTCAGGCAATCTCTGAAATCAAATTGAGGAAGTAGTAATTATTTGTTTCTAGCCAAAATAAACACTAAGAATACAAACCGGCCTATTAACCATAATCGACATTAAATAAAAGGTGATACACGCATTATTTCCTACCCTCTAAAAAGCTGGTTAACATTTGGTTCATCTACATTCCACAGGATGACAATACTCCAGTGAAATCAGGAGACCTAGATAAATCCTGAGTGAGACTCAACAATATTGATATGAGGCCCACCATTAAACAAAGTATTAATATCAGCTATTTTTTAGAAGAGTAATAATAAACTTCGATTCTTTGCAGTAATAAATCCCAAAGCAAAAGCATGCATTAAGCAGAAAGGACGGTCTCTCTCAGATTAGAATTTCACAGAATGCAAAATATAAATGTTATTGCTTCACACTGTCACAGCAAAATTTTCAGTGTACTAACAATTCTCCTTCATTTAAAAACATTCCAGAAGCTTTAAAGGCAGCTGGTCAAACTCATACTTTTGAACTCCCAGGATATCACATCCAGACAAGTTGCAGAAATATAACTTGCTGTTTGTGAGACAGAACACAAGTGATCCTTGTCCTCAACGCTCAGGTTTCCAGCAAGACACCCAACAAATCTCAACTCTGGAAGATTCTGTTAAAACTCTTGCTTAACTGGTTTCACTTTTTAATTTTTTTCCTAATCAGATATTGTTAAGGAGGAGCATCCGTGCAAGGCCCTGCGCGCGTGCACGCATGCACACACCCACATAGACACATCTGAAACAACAGTCCAAACTTTTGCTCAAGAAATTATGAAACAGGGTCTACCAAGCAGGGCAAATTGGTACCCGAGAGTACCAAACACAGAACTGAAAGAACAAAGATCATTATTTCTGTCAGCCTGAAGAAAGGAGAGATTCTTGATTCCAGACCAGCACATCATTTCACATGGCAGCAGAATGCCTGAGATATTAACAAAGAGTCCTGAAACGCGTAGCAATTTATGAATGTCTTTTTAGCTTGGCTGGATTTACCATTTCTAAATACAATGGTATTTACTAGCATTCTTTTTAACAAATATCAATGTGCAACCATAATCAATTTTAATTTTTTTCCAGTTTTAGACATACGATATTCTGGGGATTTAACCAAAGGAATTTAAGAAATGAATTTCTCATCACATTTTTTACTTAGCATTTCCATATCCAAGTTAAATATCAGTTATATTAGCAAAACACTAGGTTAGAATTCTGTTGATAAAGGTTATGTTTTTGTTAAATATCTTGTTTCTTTCTCTATCCTAATTTGCATAGTAATCATGAAACTTGTTGGCNAGCCCCGCATCGGGCTCTGTGCTGCCCGCCAGCTCAGAGCCTGGAGCCTAGAGCCTATTTCAGAGTCTGTGTCTCCCTCTCTCTCTCACCCTCCCCTGCTCACGCTGTCTCTCTCCCTCTCCTAGAAATAAAAATATTAAAAAAAAAGTGTTCACCTGTCATCCATTAAACATAAAGAGCAAAAGCCAAAATTGTGGCACCGTATCTTTGAATGAAAGTGGAACCCATGCTTTTAGGAGAATACGCACCCTAAAAATTTATGGGAAACCCTGAGTAGAAAGGAAGGGATAAAATATTTTTCTTCTGTCCTAGACCGGAAATCTCCATAAATTTAAATTAATGAATTCAATTCTGAGATCTCAAGTAGAAGGACCGTGTCCACTGGTAATAAGCACAGTGTGAACCCAATGATCTGATTCCAGCTGCCAGCTTCAGATTAGACCAGGTAGGGTACTGCTCCCCTCAACTCTAAACTGCTTTTTTTGAATCCGATGTTCTTAAAAGTGTGGCTAATCAAAAGAATTTGTGAGTATTTTTTTTGGTAGGGTAAGTTTTTCCAACAGCTGACAGGACTTAAGTTTTTCTTGGTGATATTATCTTCTGGATTTTAGAATTCCACTGAGAAGTAATCCCACGAGGAGAATCTTTCCTGTAGTATGGCTAGAATACTTCCTTGGTGGCAATTCTCCAACTCTATGATGCAATTTTTGTTAATTCTACTGATGGTTCATTCTAAGCCAGAGAGGTAATGGAGTAAAACTGAATGGCTCATATGCATTTCATTCTGCAATAAAAGCCTAATCTTGAGGTTAAAAGGAAGCAATTAAAGAGGGAACAGATATACAAAGAGTCATTCTAATCACCAGACACCTCCACACCCAGAGCAGGTCTAACTAGGCACCTATTTCACTCTGAACAATCCCAGACCATGAACTTTTTGGCAGGGGCTGGGGGTGGAGGGGGGGTTCTGGGAAAATTAGGAGGGGCAGAAAGGATGCTTTTACCCCAGGTCCACTGCAGTTCTTTAGGGCACACACTACCCCCCCAAAGCATGGTCCCTGCTCCATCCAGGGCTGGGCTCTATTTTGGTGCACCACGTGAACTGGATGACAAATGAGCATTTCAAATAAGCTGTTTTCCTTACTCAAGGTGATATGCAAAATAGGGCAGGGGAAAAGAAAGGAAGTATCTAAATTGTAACTTCTGCAACAGAATTCCACCCCAGTGTTTTACTGATACGATTAATATTTAACTTCGATAAGAAAATGCCAGCATTTGAAAGTACACGATGTGATTTAATTTTCATGATTTTCCCTCTGCATTTGCTAAATCCT
>NW_027529535.1:273465-273806 GCF_008692635.1 Crocuta crocuta
TTCTAATAAATCCCACTGTGTTTAGAAATGGTAAGGCCAGCAAGACTAAAATGACATTCATAGATGGTTCAGCCTTTCAGGAGCCTTTGTTAACATCCCGGGCATTCTGCTGCCACGTGAAATGATGTGCTGGTCTTGAATCAAGAATCTCGCTTTTTCTTCAGGCTGACATATATAATGAACTGAGGCTGAAAAAAATAATGATCTTTGTTCTTTCAGTTTGATTGCTGGTGTTTGGTACTCTTATGCACCATTTACTCTCGTTGGGAGAACCCGTTCTATAATACACAGAGAAAAACAGGATAAAATCTTGCAGGAGACCTTCAATCCGTAGTAAAGAA
>NW_027529535.1:273976-280312 GCF_008692635.1 Crocuta crocuta
AAGAACACCTTTTTTATTCTGTTTTTTTTTAAATAATTTTTATAAATACTGGATTAAGATACAGAAATCCTTGAGAAATAATCCTTTAAAAAATTCCATTTTGCCAAAAGGTTATTTACCAAACTGTCACATTTAAAGGATAACTTTACGGCATTTCCCATCTTCCTTTCAGGGAACCAACAAACTACTAATTTACAATATTCTCTTCCTCCTTTTTGGCATTCCATCTGTTTGGAAGTCACCTCCACCCCCACCCCCACCCCTTACAATCCTACCCATTCTCCAAGACCTGAGTCAAACGCTACTGTTCCCCAATTCCTCTAAATCAGGGGTTCGTAGCCAAGGGTGACTTTGCCCCCCAGGAGATATTTGGCNCTAAGCATCCCACAATGCACAGGGCAGTTCCCATAACAAAGAGCTCAGAATACTGAGAAATCTGCTCGGACCATAGCCTCTCCTTTCCCTGAATGCCCACAGCACTGTGTTTTACTTATTTTATAGTATTATGGGATGATTAACAAAACACCCAATCATTCTTCACAACAGCATAGCAAAAGAGCCAAGTGTCAATTATTTACACCAATATACACAGGAGTTACGACGTAGTTAATAAAGGCAAAACAGGCTGGAATGCTGACCTGGGTTTCTATCAATACTGCTCCTGCGCAGTAAAGTCTCCCAAGGCCCTTGACAGCAGGCTCCTGGGGTCAGTAANCATAAAGAATCTGGGCCTGCAAAAGCACTCTAAGACTCCTGCCAGCGGGAGGGTGCAAGGTGAGGAAACAATCCTGCGAACCATGCAGACAAACAGGTGTTGGGCAAGAGACCCAAACTGAAGGTGACCCAAATTGAAGGGTGGTTAAGAAAGAAATGTGAGGAATTCTCAGACGCAATTTTTAGAGCATTACCATGTTCCCTTTCAATTAAGAGCAGCCAACTTAACAACAATCACAGCAGTCCTCCTGACTTATTTGAATCTTATCATTTCTCACTTGGACAAAGGTACTCTTCGAACTATTAAGGGCAAACATTTCTCAAGTCACCTTTACTTATCAAAGTTTGATCTTCCATCTAGATCTGGGCCTGACAGACATCAGAGCTCCACGACTCAAGCTACAGGATTCAGAATCCATCACCGATTTTTCAGATAAATTAGTAAGCAAGCACAACCACAAACTTTACAGGCCTCAGGTTACAGAAGCCCATACACATCAATTCAACCTTCCTTGATTTCAGGAAAGAAAATGCATGTAGTGTGCTTTGTTCTAAAATATCTTGATCAGGGGATTTCCTTGAATATTTTCAGACACTCAGCTGACGAGATTTTTTTCAATGCTCATACCTACAACTGTGTATTCTGCTTACAAAAACGAAAACCAAACAAAAAAAATCACATAGGCAACTTGCCTATTATTATAAAAAATAAGCAATTTTGGTGTATTTTCTGATTTTTAGTACATTCACAAAAAACTTAAACGCAGTTAGCTTGAGATATAAAGCAATTCTATTTAATCACTCCTGTAGGTAACCAAATGGATTCAAAGCCATTTACATCACACAAGCTGCAAAATGAAATAAACCTAAAGAGAACTTGGAGTAAGAAAGATTTAAAAATCACTTTGGAAATTATCCATCTGCCAATCGGAATTTTATTCAGTTTACTTCCTGTAGCTGTCTACACTAATGATGGAAAGAAAGCTGGGAACATTTTGTGGGAGCTGGTTAATATTTTATAAAGATGACAACACTAAAATGTGTACACTTATGTCATCTGGCCAATTAGAAGTGTCAGAGAGAGAAAAAGAGCGTAATGATAAAGATGCAGTCACCACACACAACTTGTTCAAACTTGAAATCGGTTTACAATTTAGGAGAGATTATGGAAACATGAACATGGGACTCATTCACCTACATATGCCTGATCCTGCTTCAAAAAACTATACCCCAAGTGTGATGCCATCAACCAAACATGTGCTGGAGAATAGTCTGAACAGTGACGCTGTAACAGAGGTGGCTAGGTAGAAGGAAATCAACGTGTTCTCATCATAGTCTGGTATGCTAAAAGGCTGGTGTGCGAAAGCATTTTGAATAAAGCACTGCTGTCATCCTTCATTTCCAAAGGTGACGCTACCTGACAGAAGATCTTGTCTGAAAAGATAAATTAGGGACCGCTAGTCTTTTCTCCAGGGAGCACATATAAGCCAGACCTTTGATTAGGAACCGTCACTGCAATCTGCAATGCCTGCTGCCATTTGCAACGCTGCCTCCTAGACTTGAGGTCAGTCTTGGCTCCAAACAATCAATTCCGTTCCTGAGGTTGTCAGGCTAGCCTGGCATTTGCTGTGGTTTCCCAGTCATCCAGGCTATTGGTTGTTTTATCTTATTATCTAACTGTTACTGTCTAAGTGGGACTATCTACCCAATTGTAATCTAGATTAAAAGATAGTAATGTGGATACAATAATCCCACTTAAAATGCTCAGTTTTATATAACCTTGCTTTTTCAAAAACTCATTCATTTAAAAAACTTTTATGAAGTTATCATTCACCTCCATGAAAGGTTTGAAGCCTCTGTTATTGTCCTCATNCATTATTTATTAAACTGAATAAAACCGCTGCCTGGGCTTGGGTGTGTCTCTTCTAACACATCACAGATGATTTTTCCAGACTCTCATTTGGGCCATACATTCATAATGAAGCCAAGATACGTGTGGCACTGTAATTTGTTATTATCAGAGGTCACTTAAGTCCCTCAAGTGCAAGGTACAGATGAACTTGATTAAATAATCATCCTGTTAGATCAAGCACTTGGGTGATTAGTAAATTGATGATTTCAATTACAGCAGCTCTCTAGCCTGAGACAGGAAGGTATAGAAAAAATAAAACTAGTCATCTTCTGAAATTATTATTGGATGTAAAATCACCAGAACAGGGGAGAGGTGTAGTATCCTTTAACTCACTCCACCCCAAAGGAATGTTATCGATGAAGCAGAGAGAGAACAGTCATTCTCTTTTAAAAACTAAATCTTAGTGATAGGAATACATGCAATTTCTTACCTTCATTTTGCTTATCTGTATCTTTTTTATTTTCTTCATTGAATGCTGATTATTTTGTGCTAAGGAAAATGTTATTTTAAAAACAAAGAGATTGAAGGTAGCACAATGTGTATTAATATTAACCAGCTTTTTGTTATACTTGATCAAAAACAATACACTCTCTGGCTCATAAGCTTCCATCAACAACTAACCTGCTCGGTATGGCCATGATTGAGGTTCTTTTTTACTGGACAACGCAAGTTGTACAACACTGATCTTGCTTCTCCGGCAGGGATGAATAGTTCATTTGCCTGACGATCTCAGCAAAAAGTTCATCCACCATTGATTTACTTTTTGCTGATGTTTCCATGAAAGGACAGCCCCATTCTTGAGCTAGAGCTCTGCCTTCTGAAGACATAACCTCTCTTTCTGGTTCCAGATCCACTTTGTTTCCTACCAGGATTAGTGGGACTTTTTCATATCTCTTCACTCTGACAATCTGATCTCTCATTGGCTTGATATCCTATTCAAAGGATCACAAAGAGAAAAAAAAAATCATGCTGTTTGCATAACCATAACAGAAGTTATTACAATATCACAAAATAACAACTAGTCAGGGAGTACAGAAAGCTTAATCCAAAATAAAACCATACACCCAAACCGAGAAAATGTTATTTTCTCCGTTGAGGTAGAAACTAGATAATTTTCACAGATCTCACCTGCTGGGCTTCTGTCAAGAATATACAATGTAGGTTGCGCACTAACCTTAGGACTCAGTGAATCCCTTCTTTCCCCCAGTTTATGCGGATTTAAAAAGTAAGTTCCCAAATATGATGAATCCATTTGTAGAAAAGGATGTCGGGCTAGCTCCTTACTCCTGCCGGCTTGTCATCTCTCCTGAAAACACCTGTTACCCCAGCAAAGGACTGCGGCATCTATGCATTGCTAGCCATTTAGCAAGAGTGCGTGAGAGAAAGAGTTTCAGGTGGGAACAAGAACACCGGTGCTTAGAGGAGACCGATTCAAAACTGATTCAAACACTTAAACATTTCATTTTAAATGTAATGGTAAGCCTTTATCCCAGTAAAAATCAAACACCTTAAAATACACTGGAAATGAATGTAACAGTGAGCAGCTCCTGGGAGAGACAAATGTACTGATGAGTCTGGGTGGGAAGTCATACTTTTGTCTGTGTTAGGTTTTACAACTTGAATTTTCTCCCAAATGTATTATTTTCTCTAATTACAATTAATTAGAAAAGAGAAGAGCCTCAGCAATTCTCAGCATCAATTTTGGGGGGGGTACTGATTTATGGCAATTTTATGGACTTAATACTAACTGTACACTTTACAATTTTTTTTCATAATTTCAAAGGATTGACTTAAATGTTAATGTTTAATTTGAATAGTTACAGTAAACTGAATATTCACATGCAGGATGAAGGAAAAACACAACTGTGAAGATTTATGAAAACATAATTATTTAATGTCTGCAACAATTTCATTTGATCATGTTATCAATTCGGTCTTCCAGGTTAAGCTTTTTTCCCCGTGCCCTTATGGAAACCCAAGTTCAAATGAGAAACCAAATTTATGACATTTAGGCTTGAAAGAGTTTAAGTCTCCGCTGAAATAACGGCAGTTTTTCACTCCCTATTTATGCCTATAACAGAAGTAGATATAACGGAAAGCATATGAAAAACCCTCCAAAAAACTTCCAGCCTCAAGAGAGTCAGCTAATAGAATAACAAACCTCTCGAGGATCCTTTAGAAAGAAAATGTCTGTCAAATAGCACCTTTGGTACTTTCTGGGTAAAAATGCTTTTATGATACTATTACTGCTTTGGAATTCAAGCCTACATAAAATGTACTTTAGTTTGGTCACAATACTTACTATGTTTGAGGAAAAATATCCTGAAGTTGCTATATGTGGTTACTGGAAAACTTCACTAAAGCACTGTAGTTTAAATACTAAGAAAAGTGGAATTAGCACATTGTATTCACTGAAGCACTTAATGTCTCTTAAGTAAGCAACATTAAGCACATACCTTTAAATGTAGAAAAAAATATCCATTTCCTAAATCAATGGAGGTCAATAGAATGGGTCAATATGAGGTTATTTATTTTCAAGGAATAAATAGCAACATTTACTGCATCTCTTAAAATAATGTTAAACTTTCAGTGTGTCTCCCAGTGAAGGACAGGGCAGAGATTGGACCACCTCCAGCCGGGCCACCCAGCCAGGGTTAGAAATTTGCACTTGCTCAGTGTTCCCAGATCCACATATTTTGTATAAATACAGTCAGTGTTATCAGAAACAACTCGGATCAACTGGAGAAGAGAGTCATTGCAGATCTTTGTTGGTTATATTCTAGGTACTCGTCTTTTCAGTTAGTAACTTTCCTTCATACACCCCAAAGTCAAATGCCTAGAAGGCAGGTTTTGAGTTCTTCATCTTGCAACACTAAGATTTATGAATCTGGTTGAGAAACTTGGGTGAGAACAGAGGAAGAGGTGGGGAAGGCAGACAGAGAGGAGTTCCAGATACCGGCTCCAAATAATTTTCCTTCCAAAGTGCTCTATTTACTTGAGATTATCTGTTAAACGTCGTTCTGTTAAGTACATTAATCAATACTTGCTGAATTGAACCAGCAACTTCGGAAGGTTCTACTCCAGGCTAAATATACACAGCCTGGCCTATTTCTTTCTCACTTTTCCTCAGTCTCAGAAATAACTTTAAAATATTTGTTGACGGTTGTTACTTTAGACTCTCTATAGAAACAACCCGATACTTTTCCGTGCCAGAAGTAACCTCAAAAATGCGCCATGTCTAACTTTTCAGAAAGCAAAACATAGTCATTAACGCACTGCTCAAGCACACCAGAAGTAAATGTGGGATCACCACACCCCCTTCTAACAAATTACAAGACTCGGTTTGGTTACCTGGAAAGACTGTTGATTAACGAGGCTATAAACCAGGATGAAACCTTGGCCGTTTTTGATGTAGAGATCTCTCATGGAGGCAAACTGCTCGGTTCCCGCGGTGTCCAGAATTTCCAGCACGGAGGGGGAAGAGTCCACTTCGATCTCTTTGCGGTAGAAATCTTCAATGGTGGGGTCATATTTCTCAATGAAAGTCCCAGTGACAAACTGCACGGTGAGGGCAGATTTGCCAACCCCTCCGCTCCCTAACACCACTACCTTGTATTCCCTCATGAGTCTCACCTTCAGCAACTCCTACCAGAGGGAGGGAAAAGAACACCCCGCTAGCTGCGGCGGCTCGGGGAGGCGGAAGGGGGGTG
>NW_027529535.1:280350-284304 GCF_008692635.1 Crocuta crocuta
TCTTCCCACCCCCAACCCCTGCAGCCCCCGCGCGTCTCCGCGGCCGCAGGACTTGAGCGGCCGGTTGGCCGGCGCGGGACGGCCGGCGATCATCTAGCCGCCGGGGGAGCGCCGAACATCCTGGACTAGAAGTGACAAGGAAAATAAAGCAGCCAAGAAAGTTTATTCTTTTTGCTGGTATTTCTTCCACTTGACGCGTTTCTGAGAAACGCGTGCGAACTCCCTCTAGACTTCGCTATTGCTCGGCTTTCCTGGGTGATGGCTTTTACTTAGCTGTCTCTGACAAATCATTAAACACACACGGTACTTTTATCATCCGGCNCAACCGCTACACAGCAAGAAAGGTAAGCAATGCTCAGGGAACAGTTGATTGTGAAGATGGTTCAGGCCAACGAGACTAACTGCTTTGAATCCTTCCTTATCTGCATGCACTGCGGTTTGCGTGGCTGGCTCTTCCACGATAAAGTTTGTTTTAACGGTCATCCTTCATAGTCATAGAAATGCAGAAGCGAAGGACTGGTGTTAGACACTGAGTTTCTATTTTTAGATAAAATTGTTACTTTCCTATCTTTCCCCCTGCTGACTTTCTATTTGTAAACTTTGTGTCAGCTCCACAGAGCCCCCGGGCCAGAGAGCTGGGTTATATTTTAGGCATGTCACTCCCTCTTTGATTCAAGCATGCCCCCAGAAACCTGAGATACTTGGTGGCCAGTCGAGTTAAATTGATTCCAAATTCCCTGACTTGCCAGCCCCCACCAGCCAGACCGTATACAAAGAGATTTATTACCAAACCCGACCTGGCCGACCTTAGAAAACAGGCAAGTCACGGTAGTGTGAAGTCCCACTGTGTCTTTCGCGGAGTATTCCCCAATGTCACTTACAGTAGCCAAAGGACAGTTTAGTTCAATTTCTCCTCGGCTCAGGGCTGCTGCAATCTGTCCAGCGAAGTCCCCAGCTCTGGCTCCAGCTGGCCCGAGTCCCGCCTGATATCCGAGGCACTGCCCTCTGCTGGAAGAGGCTGGTCTATGACTTAGGAGTCTCCTCATAGGTCACTGCTCCTTACACACGTGCTGTTGCCCGATTTGGAGCTCTGCTGCCCATCTCCCTGTCTAGCTGTCTCCAGACTGTCTGGGGGGACCCACAGCCCTGCACCAGTCCTGCTTGTAACTGGGTCTGGAAATTCCTCTTCTGATCCAGCAATCGCTGTTGAGCAATAGCAGCAAGTCTCTGCTCTATTACAGAACTGTCACAATAGGGAGCTCTTCTTTTTGAGGTTGTCCCACCTGTTGGCAACTCTCATGTCTCTGATTGTGTTGGCCAAAGTGTTTTGGGGAGAGTTCTTTGTTTCTCCACACAGTGGGACATGCTCCTCCCATCGGTACAGAGTCGCACAGGGTCACTCTTATTAGCCACAGGGTTGACAAATGTCCCACTCCATGTGAAGCTCCCTCCAAACTTTCTTGGGAAGGAGACTCAGTACGGTAACACTTAGGAAAGTAAACAGTTGGAAGTAGCTTAAATGTCCTTGGGTAGACAATGCAAAAAAAAAATTGTGTGTTGTGTGTGTGTGTGTACGTGTGTACATTTGCAAAATGGATACTATTCAGCTATTAGAGATTTGTAAGTGCTGATATGAGAAGATGGTCAGGATATGTGATAAGGCTGAAAGCAAAATACTGAAGAAATACATAGTTGCTTGCACTTACGAAAAGTATGTGGGAGTATGTGCGATAGATACATAGTTACATAGACATTGAAACCTGAAGGAAGTCATGAATTATCTGTGTGAGGTATTATAAAAGGACTTACATTTCTCCAATTCATTTTAGTTTTTAAACAATGATCAGGTATTATTGGGGAAAGGGGGAACAAACATAATTTTATAACTTTTTTAAAGGAGAAAAATAGTTGTTGATCATTACTGCCTCAAAAAACACTATCCTGACTATCTAGGGGTCAGTGCACAGGTCGGCCCAAGTTAAACTCTCTCCCGCTGCCTGTTCTTTCCTCCCCAAACATCTCTATACTTAGAAAAGTATTTTCACATACATTATCTCATTAGACTCCAGTTGTTCACCAGTTTACTTTTATTAGGCAATGAGAGTATAAAAACCAATTTGAAGAGCATAGTTGAGTACCAAGGGCTCTGAACTGAGGCACACAGGCATTGAAATGGCACCTTGCCCACCTCCTAGGACACCTCAAGCAAGTGATTTCACCTGTCCGAGGGTCTAACTTGTCATCTGTAAAATGCAGCTTACCATTTAATGTGAGAATACAGTGAAGCAGTGTAGGTAGAATGCTTAGCTCAGCTCGTTGCTCATGAGGAACCCTGAGTAAATGCTAGCTGTTTGCTTTTTATTTAAAGGATTTAATAAAGTGTTAGTTTTTTAAGTCAGTGAACATAAAAGAGAAAACTTTAAAAGCCAAAGTATCTTCCAGTGGCACAAAATAATAAGTGAGCTACTCTTTTCAAAGATATTTGTTGTTAAACGCTTCTTGTGTTTCGGGGAAAATATTATTTATATGCAGGTAGATCTATCAATCCATCTTCTATATGTATTTTTAAAAATTATTCTAAAAGTAATCGTACTATACACACCATTCTGCACTTCGCTTTTTTTCACTTACTATATCTCAGCGATTGAAAGAATTGAGACAAAAGGGTACTTGCATGGAAAATTCTCTGGTAAATATTGCCAAATTGTCCTTCAGAAAGATCATACAGTTCACATTCCTACCAACACAGTAAGACCGTATGTGGCTTTTTATAACCCCTCCCTAGGTATTACTAATTTTATAGCGGTTACTTGCTTCAGGGTATGTTCAGGACTAAGAAATGTAGGGTACTATCATAGAAGGAATTTGGGCTTCAGAGTCAGATAGTCCTAACATTGTTGTTTGCCAGCTAGATCTTCATTCTCTCATTTGTAAAGTTGGACAGACTAGCAGGATCTAGCTCATAAGGCTCCTTTGAAGAATAATTGAGATGATGCATTCAAAGCACTTAGTCTTCTAAACACTAACTGCTTAATAAATGTAAACTGCTCAAATAATAACTTTCCAGTCCCAAGGGTCAAGGATGGGGGGAGGGCAATTTCTCCAGAAACTATGCCCTTGAGATTCAGAACTTTTGCTTTAATTTTGTATCAGCCTCCACTCTAAAGTAACTATTGCTCAGGCAATCATTTGTAAGAACACAGCTGATTTTTAGCTCTTGAAGAAACCTTAGGGTATAAATTATATGCAGAATATGTAAGTTACAGGCACACATTCCTGTTTTCTGCAATTAGCTTGGCACAAGTGTAAAGTGTGAAAGTTTGCTTCGGGCGCTGGTTGTTCACTTCTGTTATCCCTCCCTTTCCAGTTTATACCTCCTTCAGTAGCAAACCCTGGAGCCATGAGCTGTTCTGGATCATTTTCCCTCACTTCCACCCTCCCAGTGAGCCCTGTCACCTTCCAGGTCCTGGGAAGAAACCCAAGCCCTATTCTATTTGCGTCCCTGAAGCTTCCCTCTCTTTGGCTTAAAGTTGCCTTTGGATTAGCAGAACCTGAGTCAGTAGTGTCCTGGGTCACTGCCTACGGAATCTTCGGCAGGGCATTGCCTCTTCTTATTTCAGTGCTTTAGGGAGGCCCCTAGATACATATTGTTCTTGGTTCTTCCCAGCCCCTTCTAACCTCTGAGCTTNCTCATTAAGTAAAGTTCTTTGCAAAAAAACCCCTTTTTTAAAAAAAACGTGAAATACCACCTCCCAAAGAAAATCACCATAACATTTTCATTCCTTTCACAGTATTTTTCTCATAGAGTGGAAAACATATTTTTTAAACTACGAATGTGGTCCTATAATTTGGCAGTCTGCATCTTCCACTTACCAAAACTTCATGTCGGCATAAAGTGTTAAAAATACTCATGTTCCCCTCATAGCCTTGGTATACCTTCTTCCCCATAGTCTC
>NW_027529535.1:284423-294397 GCF_008692635.1 Crocuta crocuta
CTTCCCACAGAAGCCACTTCCCCAGCCTGGCTAGGCAAACACTCCTATAGAGGCACAAAACTCTTATTTTCCAGATGTGGCAGCTGAGAAAATTCTCTCTCTAGGAACTCAGGGGCCTGCTAAATAAGAGTGTAACACACTGATCTGAACTCCTTAATCATTCTCCCTCTCTATTCCATCTTTCCTTTCAAATATAGTAGTGAGGGAAGTATTTTGTAATCTATTAAGAATTAAATAAATTTAAGGAGTTAGTATTAATAATAAACATAATCTTTTTTGTTGTTTGTATATTTATTGGCAATTTAAATCCGATGTATAAACATACTCGTAATTTACATGCACTTAAAGGTAACCTGGAGGATTGGTAAAATACAGAAGGCCGGACCCCACCCCCCAGAGTTTCTGATGCTGGGGCAGGGCAGATAATTTGCATTTCTAGGTTCCCCAATGCTGCTACTGCTGATCCAGGGAACCCACCTTACTTAAGAACTGCTGTTGTAAAAAGTGATGGGACTTTATATTTGGGCCTTCCCTGCTCAGTATTCATTGGTTTACCTATTCATTCATTCATTCATTCATTCATTCAACACACATTGATTACGTCCCCTTTTTTAAAAATGTTTTATTTATTTCTGAGAGAGAGAGAGAGAGAGAGAGAGAGACAGCATGAGCAGGGGAGGGTCAGAGAGAGAGGGAGATACAGAATCTCAAACACGCTCCAGGCTCTGTGCTAGCTGTGAGCACGGAGCCTGATGCGGGGCTGGAACCCATGAACCGTGAGATCATGACCTGAGCCCAAGTCAGACACTTAACCGACTGAGCCACCCAGGCGCCCCACATTGATTACATTCCTACTCTTTGGCAAGTACTTTGCCAGATAATGGGAATACAAAGATGAATAAGACACGGTATCCTAAGGAGTTCATGGCCTTTTTAAGAACACATACAATGAAATCAGTAGTTACTACAATGTGACAGGTGTCATGATACAGATATGGCCAGGAAGCTCTGGGAGACTCAGGAAGGGCATTAGGGAAGGTTTGTTTCTTATTTTGAGCAGGTTATTGGACTGTAGGTGAGGAGGTCAGAAAGGTAAGTGGGGGCTAGAGCCAGATAAAGAAAAGCCTTGTGTAGTAACCTGAGTGGTTTGACCTTTCTCCTGCAGGCTATTGGGAAGTCATGGAAGGTGATTTTACGAAGTTCAGGGAGTACTACACTGAGCAAAAGTACGGGATTTGGCACCCAGGCCCGGGTTCAAATATTGGTCGTGATGCTTGTATAACCCGGGGAAAGTTACTTAACCTTCTCTGAGCCTCCCTTTTGACATGTGTAAAGGGAAAAATAATGTCTGCCTTATTTAGGTATTGCAAAGACCAAGAAAAAGTACCTAAATACCTGGCATATGTTAAGTGTTTAATAAACAGTGATTATGGTCAGGTTTGAACTTTAGAAAGCTCAAGACATGGAAGATATACTTCTCAGATTATTACAATTCATTTGAAACTACCAGGCTAGTTCAAATATGAAGGCTGTATTTGATGTTGGGGCAAGTTGGATGATTTCACGGTATAATGATAGTGATTTATGGATGACAGACGCTGTGACAGGCATTGTGATTTACACCACATCATTTTATTTAATTCTTGCAATAACCTCAAGAGTTAGGTGCTATTATTATCATTCCCAATTTTATAATGAAGGAAGTAAGGTTCAGAGAAGTTAGGGAACTTGTACAAAGTTGCACAGCTTATAGGTGGCAGAGCTTAAATTCAAATGCAGGTCAGTCTGTCCCCAGAGCCTATAATATATTCACCACCTTGCTTCACAGCAAGAAGATCTATTTCTCTGGAGTATAAAGCAGTGAATGGAAGGTCAGACAATGTTAAAGAATTTGGGCTTTATTGTCCTGTTTCTCCTACCTTGAGCAAGGCTGGTTGTTCCTATTGATTTCATGTCCTCTCTGAGAACATGCTTCCATGACCTTCCAGGGGCCACCTGACCTTGGGTCTGTGGCACCTGCTGCTGGCACTGAGGTTGTCACAATTACCTTCCCAAATGCCTTGGAGCATTTACAACAGGGAGCCTCTTTCTCTCGCCAGGGGGACCATATTTAACTCCATGGGAGGAGGCAAGGGGTAAGCTTAATTATTTTTAATGCTGTTATTACAAATAGCAGTTATTATTTGTCGGGCACTTGCTAGATGTCAAGAACTTCGTGGAACACTTCAATCCTCACAGCAAGTACTATTATCAACACCCACAGTTTAGAGGTGAGGAAACTAGGCTCAGGGAAGTTAAGTAACTTACATAAGATTGCACAGCTGGTGGACACAGCAGATTCAAGCAGAGAACTGGTACATTTACTTTAACAAAGCTTATACTTTTCATTTCTTACTTTGCCCTTGTAACTGCACCATTTCCAAATACAAATGTAATCCTCTCAAATGCTTCTACCGCCTACACGATTTATTACCACACAGTAGTTCAAGCCTGGCTGTAATAATATGTATGCAAATATGCCTGTTTTCTCAAAATTATTGCATGCCCTAGGAAGTCATTCTTTGGCCTTTATCAAAGAAACGAGAGATGACAAGTGTCAGAGGGGATATGGAGAGAAGAGAACCCTAGTGCACTGTCTGTGGGAATGCAAATTGGTGCAGCCACTATGGAACGCAGTATGGAGGTTCCTCAAAATCGTTAAAATAGAATTACTGATTGATCCAGCAATGCCACTTCTGGGTTTATATCCAAAGGAAATTGAAGCAAAACAAGCCAGTCAGAGAAAAACAAATATCATGTGATTTCACTCATATGTGGAATTTAAGAAACACAACAGATGACCATAGGAGAAGGAAAGGAAAAATCAGATAAAAACAGAGAGGGAGGCAAACCATAAAAGACTCTTAAATACAGAGAATAGACTGAGGGTTGCTGGAGGGGTGGGGGGTGGGGGGATGGGATACATGGGTGATGGGCATTAAGGAGGGCACTTGTTGGGAGGAGCACTGGGTGTTATGTGTAAGTGATGAATCACTGGGTTCTACTCCTGAAGCCGAGACTACACTGTATGTTAACTACCTTGAATTTAAATAAATAACAAAATAGAAACTAAATCACTATCTTGAAGGCATATCTGCACCTCCATGTTCACTGCAACATTATTTACGATAGCTGAGACATGGAAATATACACAAAATATCATTCAGTCTTTAAAAAAAGGAAATCCTGCCATTTGCGACAACATGGATGAAACCGGAGGACATTATGCTACGTGAAATGAGTCCGAGAAAGACCAATATGCTACGGTCTCACTTATATGTGGAATCTGAAAAAACAAGAAGAACCCAAACTCATAGAAACATAGAGTAGGTTGGTGGTTGGCAGGCGCAGGGGGTTGAGGGAAATGGGTGAAGATAGTCAAAGTTACAAATTTTCAGTTAGAAGATAAATAAGTTCTGGGGATGAAATGCACAGCATGGTGACTACAGTTAACAGTACTGTATTGTATCCTTGAAAGTTGTTAAGAGAGCAGGTCTTAAAAGCCCTTACCACATACCCACACCCACACCCATACACACGTGCATGCACACATACAAATAAGGTAACTATGTGAGGTGAAGGATGTATTAACTAACCTTATTGTGGTAATCATTTCACAAAATACACACATATGAAATCATCACACTGTACACTTTAAACATACACGATGTTATAGGCCAATTACGTCTCGGAAAAGCTAAGAAAAAAGTCATTCTTCCCCTCCTCCACTTACTATTTTATTCTTCTTTATAAATGACAATTTATAATAATTACATGCCAGACTAAATTTTAGCTATATAGTATAAATCCTTAATGTGAAATTGAAGATTCTTCAAAAGTTGCAAAGTATGGGGGCACATGGGTGGTTAAGTCTGCCGAGTGTTGAACTCTTGATTTCGGCTCAGGTGGTGATCCTAGGGTTTTGGGATTGAGCCTCACATTGGGATTCTCTCTCTCTCTCTCTCTCTACCTCTCCCTTGAGCTCTCTCTTTCTAAAAATAAAATAAATCTTTAAAAAAGTCACAAAGTATGGTGATGAGAACACTATAGAGTCCAGTCCCATCTGACTCAACTTCCAAGGGGAATTTGTCCTAAGTGCTTCACAACTAACAGAAAGTGATATTCTCACCTACTTGAGCCTCCATGTGCTCTCAGGAATTCCCCCAGCAGGTAACCAAAATTGAGGCTTAGAAAAAATTGCCCTAAAATTGAATTCTCAGTCACTTAAAAGAGCTGGTATCTGAGTGCTTGAAAAAGCTGATATATAAATATCAGAAATACTGGGGTGCTTGGTTNGCATGTGACTCTTGATCTTGGGGTCAAGAGTTCAAGCCCCACGTTGGGTGTAGAGATTAATTACAAGCAAAATCTTTAAAAATGTGAGAAACGATGTGAAAAATTGATGTAAAGATAGATATTGTTTGCTAAAATAGATAATTGTTATTGTCTGTTTCGAATTTGTGGCAACGTGTAAACCCTGTCAATTTTTTTTCTTATCTGGAGCAGCTAGCTGAATATGCTGAGTTCTGGCACTAGGTGGCAGCAAAAGATTAAACTAGAAATATCCCCTTTTTGTTTCGTTGTGTTTTGTCTTCATTTTCAAAGTTTTTAAAATAATAAAAATAAAATTTATTTCCTGGATTTAAGCAAAGAAGACACAACACACTGCCTCGTTGATGGCTGCTGCTAAGTGGGCTCCTTAGGGAAATCACCAAGATTTGAAGAATTAAAGTCTTAGTTTGACCTCTAGCTTTTAATGGTCTGGAACTCCGTTTTGTGTCACCTGGAAAGCCGAGGTACTAGAAGTTTTAAGGTGAGAGTAGAGGGGTGAGCCCATTCCTGTGAACCAGTTACTAAAAGTCTGGATAACAAATTATTTTACAAAGAGAAATCTAATTTTCTTTTTTTAATATTTATTTTTGAGAGAGACAGACAGAGACAGACAGAGAGAGAGAGAGAGAGCGAGCGAGCGAGCATGAGCTGGGGAACGACAGAGAGAGTGGGGAAACAGGATCCGCAACAGGCTGTGTGCTAACAGCAGAGAGCTTCATGCGGCCTCAAGCTCACAAACCCCTGAGATCATGATGTGAACCGAAATTGGATGTTTAAGTGACTGAGCCATCCAGGCGTCCCAAGAAATCTAATTTTCAAGCTGATGACAGCACTTGGGCTAATTAATTCAGTGAATGCTCTTCCCATGTGGACAAGATGAACAAAATTAACCCAGACGATCACTTTGAGAGCCAAGGGAGTTGGCTGATCGTAAGGGCATCTCAAACTTATTATGTTTGATATTCAGCATATGTGTGTGTGTGTGTGTGTGTGTGTGTGTGTGTGTGTGTGTTAAAGCAATCTCTACACCCAAGTGGGGCTCAAACTCATAACTTGGAGATCGAATCGCATGCTCTACTGACTGAGCAAGCCAGGTGCCCCTCCTTGTTTTTTCTTTTAGTCTCCAGAACTTTCCCCTCTTTTGTTTCCTATCACANGATTTCATTTTTTTGCATGTGGCCAACTAGTTGTTCCAGCACCATGTGTCCAAAAGACTAAACACATGATCCTAATGGCCTGTTTGCTAGAAATGGTATGACATAGTTCATACTCCATTGATTCCAAAGTATGGTCCCCAGAGCAGTAGCATTGATAACTTTTGGTAACTTGGTAGAAATGCAGTTTCAGATCCCATCAAAGACCTACTGAATCAGAATCCACGGTTTGAGGGGCGCCTGGGTTAAGTCGGTTAAGCATCCAATTTCGGCTCGGGTCATGATCTCACAGTTCATGAGTTCGAGTTCCACATCAGGCTCTGTGCTGACAGCTCAGAAACTGGAACCTGCTTCAGATTCTGTGTCTCCCTCTTTCTCTGCTCCTCCCCTACTTGCACTCCATCTTTCTCTCAAAAATAAATGAACATTAAAAAAAAAAAAAAAGAAACTCAGGGGATGGGCCCAGCAATCTGTGTTTGAATTAAGCCCACCAGGGGATTCTGATGCTAGATCTAGTTTGAGAACCAAGGCAAGTCAAATCAACCTATGAAGCACATGTACTTAATGAGCATCTGTTGTATAGATTATCTCCCTTTCCCCCTCACGCTTGGTCAGGCTACCAAATTCTATTGATTCTTCCTCTTGAATATTTCCTGCATCCATTTGCTACCACTTCTTCTATTCTCAGTCTCATTATCTCAGCTCGGGTCCTCTCACCACAACAGCCTTCTAATTCCCCTTACTACCTTTAGCATTCTCCCTTCCAAGTCAACCCAAGGTTTCGAGAATGCTGTTCTGCAACACTGTTTTGCATACGTCAGTCAGTCCCTCACTGAAACAGAAAAATGGGAATGCCTTATTGCTTCCAAGATGAAGTACACAGTCTTCAACTGGGCATTCAAGGATATCCTTCATTTGGTTCCAAAGAGACTTTAAAACATTTTTCACTTATGAATTCTCAACAGGAACCTCCCCCTACATAAATTATTCCTTACATAGACCATGAGCATATTTGCCTCTGTATCTTCCCTTTTCCCAAATTCTCCCACCCCATACTCACCACCTCTCACATTCAACGCCTACTCTATCCCCCAGATTTTAGCTTAAATGTCTTCTCTTTCAGGATGCCACCCTTGGGTGCATCAGGGAAGGTAAGGCGCCTCTTTTCTGTCCTCCCATAGAACATTATACTTACACACTGTATTTTTTAAAAATGTTTTATTTATTTCTGAGAGAGAGAGAGACAGCGAGAGCCGGGGAGGGTCAGAGAGAGAGGGAGATACAGAATCCGAAACAGGCTCCAGGCTCTGAGCTAGCTGTCAGCACAGAGCCCGATGCGGGGCTCGAACCCACGAACTGTGAGATCATGACCTGAGCCAAAGTCGGACACTTAACCGACTGAGCCACTCAGGCGCCCCTTACACACTGTATTTTAATGGTTTGTTTGTCTGTCTTTTTCACTAGTGGGTAAACTCCCTGATGGCAGGAACCTTGTTCATTAACTCAACAAATATTTATTGACCAGTACTATACGTCAGGCCCTGTATCCCCAGAACCTAGGGAATAGTTCATAAAAAACTTTAACTGATTAAAATGAGGTTTATCCTTTGTTTATGCTTGCCCCTTCAGCCACCTATTATACTGTAAACCATGTTTTGGAGGATGAATTTTTGGACACTTAAGATGACATCCGAGGGCAAGTAAGCGCTATAAAAAATATAAGAACAACAGGCGTAATAACAAAGAAGAAGGGAAGGAAGGAAACGTACTCGCCAACAACAGTGTGCCAGGTACCTAATAGGAAGAAAAGCCCTTTATTTTCTCTCTCTCTATCTTGTATGTATATTTGCAAACTAAAATTAAATATGTGAAATAGGAGAATCTAGCTTGAAAAGTAAATCTTTCTTTTGGCGCATATCTGGGTGTCAGAAAAGATAATCACTTCGTATTAAGGCTAGGAAAATGTCGGGGTGCCTGTATGGCTCCGTCGGTTAAGCATCAGACTTCAGCTCAGGTCATGATCTCATGGTTCATGGGTTCCAGCCATGCGTTGGCTCTGTGCTGACAGCGTGGAGCCTGCTTGGGATTCTGTATCTCCCTCTCTGTCGGCCCCTCCCCCACTCATGCTCTGTCTGTCTCTCTCTCAAAAATAAGTATTTTTTTTAAAGTTTAGGAAAATGTCTTTTGAGTGTGAACTGAGTTCCACTATTCATAATTCACAGGGACATTATGAATCATTTTCCCACCCTTTATCCTACCGTCCTCTCACTAATGATATTTATTGGGAGTTCATCTGACTTAGGAAAGACTAGCAGAAGATAAAAATGGTGATTCCAACAAGTCTGCAGACGGCCTGGAAGTTCAGCGTCCTTTCACAGTGATCAGAAAAGGCTTGGATAGAAACAGGATTCCTGATTCATCTAAGGTTAAGGTCAAAATCTCCAAACTAGGGGCTGTGGATCCTTTAGGGGCTTGCAAATCAATGTAAACAATGGATATTATGCACAGTAAGTAGATCTGGTACATATATACAATGTTTAAATGTATGCAGATGTTCTTGTGATGAACAAAATATAGATTCACATATATTTAGAAATAAATTCTGGGGGCGCCTGGGTGGCTCAGTCAAGTAAGCCTCTTATTCTTGGTTTTGGTGCAGGTCATGATCTCCCAGCCGTGAGATCAGCCTCACGTCAGACTCCATGCTGGGCGTGGACCCTCTGTGGGATTCTCTCCCTCCCTGTCTCTCTGCCCTCCCTGCTCACATGCTCTCTCTCTCTCTCTCTCTCAAAAAAAGTTGTTTTTTTCTTATTATTAAAGCAATACATACAACTTGCAGAAAACTATAACCTGTGGAAAGGAAGAACATGAAGTTTACCTAAAATCCTTCTACCCAGAGGTAATTACAGTTAAGTAGTTTCCAAGAAACTTTCTTTTTTTTTTAAATGTTTTATTTATTTCTGAGAGAGAGAGAGAGAGCAAGCGAGCGAGAGAGCAGGGGAGGGGAAGAGAGAGAGGGAGACACAGAATCTGAAACAGGTTCCAGGCTCTGAGCTAGCTGTCAGCACAGAGCCCGATGCGGGGCTCGAACCCACGAACTGTGAGATCATGACCTGAGCTGAAGTCAGACGCTTAACCGACTGAGCCACCAGGGCGCCCCAAGAAACTTTCTTTTTATAGTAGATTGAGATTTATAGAAAAATGGTGAAGATGGCACAGAATTCCCGTATAACCCCCACCTAGCTTCCCCTATTATTAACACCTTACATTAGTATGGTACAATTGTTATAATTAATGAATCAATATTTTTTCATTATCATTAATGGCAGTCTATACTTTATTCAAATTTCCTTAGTTTTAACCTAATGTCCCTTATCTGCCCAAGATCTCATCTATTAGGTACCACCTTACATTTAGTTATCATATTTTCTTAGGCTCCTCTTAGCTGTGATATTTTCTCACACTTTGTTTTTGTTGACATTGAGAGTTTTTAATTTTTTTTATGTTTATTTGTTTATTGAGAGAGAGAGAGAGAAGGCCAGGGAGGGGCAGAGAGAGAGAGAGAGGGAGAGAAAAATTCCAAGCTGGCTCTGTTAGTGCAGAGATCAACACAGGGCTTGAACTCAGAACCATGAGATCATGACCTGAGCCAAAACCAAGAGTCAGCTGCCTAACTGATTGAGCCACCCAGGCGCCCCAACATTGGCAGTTTTGAGGGGTACTGGTCAGGTATTTATAGGATGTCCCTCAGTGGGGTTTGCCGGATGGTTTTCTCATGATGAGACTGGGGTTATGGGATTTGGGGAGGGAGACCACAGAGGTAGAGAACCATTCTCATCACAGCATCTTTCGTACTACATTTAAGATACACATGTTTCCCCCACCATCCAAAACTAGAGCATCGCTATGAAGTCTTTTATAAGCTGAAATGGCTTAAAGCTAAGAGCCAATTACTCATTACATTGGGAAAAAAAATGAGTATTCCCAGGTCCAAAAAAAGTCACCTCTCTTAGGATTTTCTGGTACCTTAGTACACATCTTGCTAACGGATGAACAAAATAAATCGAGAGAAAGGACAGATGCTCCCAGGCAGTGGTCCGAAGCTCTGGTGGCTGGATACTGAGATGCTGAGGGTAGTTGCCAGGGAAGGGGCTGGGAGGCACCACTCTCACCGCTCTGAGTGTGAGCTACCTCTACAAGAGCTCATTGCCAAACCAACACTCACCCCTCTCCTTATGTTTCCCCTTTTCTCCTAAAAGCAAAAATCCACTTCGGATTTCTATTGGTTAGCCAAAAACAGGTATCAATGTATATCTTTCATAAAAATAAAGTGGTGTGATGCAAACTTTTGAAAAGTAGGGCATACCTACATATATTATTACACTGCACAAGGATTTTGTACCCTGTTTCTTTTTCATTTAAATGCCTATCATGAAAGCCTTCCATGTC
>NW_027529535.1:294431-295525 GCF_008692635.1 Crocuta crocuta
GAGTATGTACAAGTTCATTTTAAAATTTTAATGACATCCAAGGAGGATTTTGTCTCCATGTCTTTTATTTTTTAAAGCCTTTTTAAAAATTTTATTGCATTTTTGAAAGAGAGAGCGAGCACATGAGGGTGGGAGGGGGCAGAAGGGGAGAGAGAAAGACAGAC
Source organism: Crocuta crocuta (assembly GCF_008692635.1). NCBI lineage: Eukaryota > Metazoa > Chordata > Mammalia > Carnivora > Hyaenidae > Crocuta > Crocuta crocuta. The sequence continues at coordinate 294,596 of NW_027529535.1, forward strand.
AGGGGGGGAGAGAGAGAGAGAGAGAGAGAGAGAGAGAGAATTCCAAGCAGGCTCTACACTCAGCACAGAGCCCAGTGCAGGGCTTGATCCCATGACCCTAGGATCATGACCCCAGTCAAAATCAAGAGTCGGTTGCTCAATGGACTGAGCCACCCAGGCAGCCCTCCATGTCTTTCTTCAAATATGGATTCCTTGGATCCAATTCCAACAAGGATTTGCTTACATTTTAAAGGGGGTTCTAACTGAATAGTCTGCTTCCTGTATCCTGGCATTGCACATAGAGAGCTCTTGGCTGAATTGGACTTTGTGAGCTATTTTCAGGCACTCGTTGAATTTTCTTTGGGGTCAGCAAGATGAAAGCAGGTAAGAGAACAACATAGAGGATGGAGTAAGGAAAGAATGAAGAAAAACAGGAGACTTAGACTTCTATCTAAAGGGGGAGATCCAATTCAGAGTCACTAACTTGGAGAGTATCAGAATGGACAGTATCAGAAAGACTCTTTCTTACTAAGCCACAATGGATTTCCATGAATTAAAAGATAAAGGGTGTGGAAGATTTGTGGCAGCGATAGTTGTGTCATTTAGAAATATTTTTATGGAGTGGAAAATGACCCCAAACAACTAGGTAATTTGTCCTTTAGTGCAGCATTTTATTAAATATTAAAATTTAGTTCATCTGGTTGGACTTTCGCCTCCATAATCATTGCATAATCACATCACAAAATCACATCATGAAAGACAACATTGTGGTTGAACACAATCTCTTGTTTTGGGTGTTACTGCTAATTGGACAATATTTGCTTACTATTCCATATGGACTGAAGGTAAACCAACTACATTATTAGTTTTATATCTGCTTATGTTGATCCAAACAAATATGTCATTAATATCTGCTAATGTTATTCTTTGAATGAAGAGAAATTAGGAGGG
>NW_027529535.1:295574-297976 GCF_008692635.1 Crocuta crocuta
AGGTGGGTATTATTATAAATAATAGGGCTTTTTGTTAAGTATTTGAGACTGACGTACTGGGTATTATAACACAGATTCCGCTGATTTTTGCCTACATATCCAGGAAAGTACATTTGTAGTATCATGCTAGGAAGTGAGTGGCAAGGGGCTTAGACTGGGACCATCATACTAAAGTATAATGTATTTGCAGCAGTAAATCAGGGTTCAGAGGAGGCTACAGAAACAAGACTGCAAACCTATACAAGATGTCCAAGTTCATTCAAATAATAAGCAACCAGGATATTTGAGTTTATTCATTCAAATGTGCTATGCTGGCTACAGCAGTAGACTGAGAAGTATATAACCCCGATTCATCACTTCCTGGCTCGGAGTTTCAATCTCTGAAGACTCTCTTTAGCTCTTCTAGTCTATGAATCTATGGTTCTATTCAGTATGAGGCACTATGCTGGGTTCTTTGTGGGAGCCAAGGTTGTATAAAACACTATCCATGTTCTTAACAACCAAAGTAAAGGGTTGAATGGTCCCATGAACATTTAGCAAACATTTGCCACCAGAAGTCAAGAAGGTCTCTAGTACAGAGATAGAGATAGGGTGTATAAGGGACAGCGACACATTTCCAACAACAAACAAGGCTATGATGTTTGCCTTAGCTTCAACTCCAATTATTCTGCTCCAAATATCTCCTTAGACACTGCTAATGTGAAGTGGTGACATTAATTGAAAAGCAAATATACCAGAACTTAGGCATGCATGTAGTCTCTTTGAAATAATACCTTTGAAAGATTATTTGAAGATACTTGATAACCGCCTTCATAGCCTGTGGCACATGTTCAGATTTACTCAGTTGGAATAGACCTTGGTCATTGGAGAGTTGACAATGTGTTTGGGAATGGCTGCATGCCATTTAGAGCCAAGTCAAATGAATAAGACAAGTGATACAGCTAGGCCATAAACTTTGAGTTAAAAATGAAGTGTGACAATTAAGAAAGGAGATTGATTTTCTTGAAGACCCTGTAATTGGCTCTGAAGGCAATTCTTATTCCTAGAGATTGCGCATCACAAGAACAACTAGATGTTCTCTCAAGGGAAGCACTTTGAAAGACAACAACACATGCCTGGCATACTTATGATTTCACTTTTTGTTTAGTTAGCAATATCAGCTATGTTATCAGCGGTTACATATTATACCTAACTGATCCTTGTCATTATGTTTTTGCCACAAGTAGCATTCACCTCTGAAGGAAGATATTTTCAAGTAACACTTTCAAGCAATTTTCATTTGCCCCTCCTCGGTGCCATGCATTATGTGCTAGACATTGAGCTGGATAACTCCCGTAGCAACCCATGCTGTGGAGGAAGCATCATTTTCCTCATTTTATAGATGAAAAAAACGAGGTCCAGAAAAGTTAAGTGGCATAGCGATAGAAATCAGGATCTTCCTTCAAGTTTGCAAAGGATCACAAAAGAACCCTTTTCTGTAGTGCGTTTGAGAAGTTTTTGTACAGTGAGCAATGTATGAAACATTAGTACAATTTACTTTCTTATTTGGTATTGCAACACTGTTTGAATCAACCAACCAGAGCACACCATTGCTGTCCATACTTGCCTGCCAGAGACTAATGTAATAAAAATGACGTTTCATTTCTTTGACACTTGTTTCTCAACAATAACCCTTCGGAATTTGCCAGTTAGCCACAAGAGGCTTTCCCCTTTTTTGTTGTGTGGTTGGTTGGTTGGACTGAGCTTCAAGATTTTTGACTCACAGTGCATATTCACCTTGGTTGCTTATAAAAGCTCTTTTAAATAGTCTCCAGGCTTCTCAAATGTTTTTCACAGCCAAGGGAATAGTAACTATCCAACCCCAGGTAATAGGGGGGATAAAAATTTTTGCCTTACCTTTCCTGTCAGAATTGATGGACGGTCTGAATGCAGTAAATGTCACTGAATGGATGTTGAAGAAGTGTAATGCATGGTATAAAATGCACAGTATTGTTTTTTTCACCTCTATTATGTGAGTGACTAACCACTAAGCCAATGTGGATTTTGATGTAATTTGACCTAGGTTCTGGGCTGGCTCCAGAGAAGGATTGCTTTCTCTGTCTTAGCTCCAGAAAACAGAAGAGAGTCATGCATCACCAAAGGCCAGGCCCTGAAAGATCTCCTTTGGGCAATTAAGCATGGCAGCTGCCACTACTCACTGTCAAAAACATTTGATTATATTTCACAATATGTACAAATATTGAATCATTATGTTGTACACCTGAAACTAATATAATGTTACATGTTAATTATATGTCAATTAAAACAAGTAAAAAACTGCAAAGTACAGTTTTGAGTTGAGAAGCTTTTTTTTTTTTTTTTTCTGAGAGAGACAGCATGAGCAGGGGAGGGTCAGAGAGAGA
>NW_027529535.1:297999-304780 GCF_008692635.1 Crocuta crocuta
TCTACTAGAGAAAGAATAAATGTTTAAAAATAAGGAATTGGGAGGGAGACAGTCATAAGCACCAAAATAGAGGTAAACATCACGCTTACATTCCCGCAAATAAATCAAATAGATGGTGAGTGGGATTGATCAATAAGATGATTAAAATGATGACATGATTGGTTTCAGGCACACTGCTTTGGCATTATATTTGCTTTATTCCTTGTACTGAAAGCATTTTTCATTTGGCAAACATATCAAGCAACTACTATGTGCTCGTTCCCATACGAAAGGCTACAGATGTGCATGGAGTTACAAATGCACGTGTCTGCTTTCAGTGAACCTATACTTTAGAAAAGAGAACCAAACATGCAAAGACGTGATGAAAAGCTTCAGGTGTAATGGTGGACATCTAGACAAGTCCCGGTATGTGTAGCACAAAGGAAGCACAAAGGTTAGCTCTTGGGCGTGGGAGCAGAATCTGGGAAACTTCACGGAGGAGGTGCCCCTTGAATCTTAAAGAAGAGGACTCTTCAAGCAGACAGGAGGCAAGAAGGGAGGGAAACCTCTGGCAGAGGGAAGGGCATGAACACAAAAGCAGGGGTGCACAGAGCCTGGGGAGTAAGGTCGACTGGTAGTAGCTCTGAGTGTCACTATGGAAATGGGCTGTGGGAGGGAAAGGGGCACAGACAAAACGATGAGAACCTTTGCTTTTGTCACAACTTTGCCCAGATTCAGGCCTGTAACCACTCTATGTTTTCCCCTGTTGCATAAAAGAGCTTCAAGTCCTACCCACATGGAGTTGGAAGCATCTGCATTTGCAAGAAAGCTTTGTTTCCAAATTTGTCTTACTAGTATTTTCCATGTATACGTAGTGCTGAATGGCACAACAGGATTTGGTTGATGCTTTACTGTCTACTACGTATTTATCTGAGCTAGTTAAAGATTTTGTGTGTGAACTCCTTCTCTTGTTAGAAAAAAATAATTGCCAAAAATTTCGATTCGCCATTCAGATTTCTGGAACCCTAAAGCAGTTGTTAGCTTCTTAAATGTTAGTATTATTCTGGAATATTTTTCATCTAAAGTCCACACCATCCATGTTTCCATTCCTTCCTCCCACTCCCTGGCTGCACTTGCAACATTGGTTACCAGTCTGGTGAGAATGGATCCTTTTCATTTTGCTGTGGAATCTATTAGCTATCGTATTAGAGCTCACAGGAATGAATGCCTGGTGCTCCTAAGAAACTGACATGTTAGTGCTTTTTTGTGATATATTTCCCTCTCAAAATTGGAGAGTCTTTATCTGCTGTTGACTACAGGCTATCTTGCATGGGCATCATTCCTGCCTTTTCAACAGGAGCTAGTCTAGTGCAATAGCCATTTGCCATAGGGGAATTCCATTACCTCTCCTTACCGGAAGGATAGATCCTGTCTTGTGTTTACACTGAAGATGGGAGAAATTTAATTAAATTCTTTCAAGTGCTAGATTTACTTACACTATCAATTTACTGCTAAGCCCACCATTCTCATTTTGGAGAAAGAGAATAGGACCATATGTCTCCAAGTTATCAACTGTCGGCACTTCCAATAATAGTTTTCTGCTTAGAATCAAAAGAAAGATTTGGGTTTTTGAGTCCCCAAAGCCCTCTAGTGAGAACCTTATGGACTTCGTGGTTTGGAACTGAATTTACTATACACTTTTGTTTGTTGGAATGAGTTTTGCAATAAATCCAGTATCTTATTTGCAAAATGTCTTAGGGCAAAGTCTGGCAGCTTCTCCAAAGAGTAGTTCTCTCATCCCATCACTGCCTGGTGAAAAACTATGCAAGAGTTAGATTAAGCAGCAATAAATCATCCACATGTTTGGCCGAGTGACAAAATACTGGCCTGTGGGGGAAAGCTAGAGAATGCAAAGGTAAGGACACACATTCATCGACATGGAACCTATATAAATATAAAGGGAAACTTGTTTAAATTTCTGATGCCAAAGATAAAGATTTCATAATCCTATCTAGAAAATGATATGGGAAATCTTCTACTCTCGAGTTTCAGTTTAGATGACTATTTAATTTAGAGATGGAACAGAGATACATGTGCATTTTCACATTTCTCAAATCTGTATCAAAACATCTGATATTTGGATCAGAGCTGAAAAGAATTCTATCCCAAATTGAATGGGCCATGTGGCCTATGCACAAGTAGCTTATATAGTGAGTGCAGTTGGAAAGGTGGGATTTCCACACATGGTATCATGAAAGTCAAAGGAAGTCTGTGATGGGGGCACCTGGATGGCGCAGTCAGTCAAACATCCGACTCTTGGTTTGTGAGATCAAGCCCTGCATCGGGCTCTGTGCTGGCAGCATGGAGCCTGCTTGGGCTGCTCTCTCTCCATGTCTCTCTGCCCCTCCCTTGCTCACGTGTGCACGTGCTCTATTTCTCTCTGAAAATAAATCAACTTTATATAAAAAAGGACGTTTTTGATGAAGAGTGAAATGTGTTTAACTTAGTGTAAACATGCAGGGTACAGTCACACATCAGGAGCTATGTGTGACTGTCTTGGGGAAAAATTCATGAAGAATGTGCAGTTTATGCCATGTCTCAAAGGCTAGGCATGTTTTGGATGCACAGAAGGGAGAGAGAATGACACATTCCGACCGAAAAAGGGAGGGGGAAGGAGCAAAGGCATCAAGGAGTGAATATGGTAGGCAGAAGGCAAAGAAGAGGCCAGGCTGCCTAGGTTGGAGTATGTGAGAATGTTGGCCTGGCAGAGTAGACTCAAACTTGGAAACGCCAGCTTAAGAATTTAGTTAGGGTTCCACAGGCAAGAAAGTGCCATCAGGATCCATTGAGCAGTGTAGTAACACGATGAAAGTAGTGTTGTGGGAAAATTAGACCAGGATTTATAGGATTACGTATGGCTGTCCAGATGGCATAATGCACCAGTTACAAAGATTCTTACTTGTCAGTACAATGAGCAGGGAGTTGACTGTGGAAGGAAAGAGGCTGATGGCTGGCATGAAACCAGACCACAATGGAGGCTAGGATCAGCCAGGAAGAATTCAGATGGTGAGAACAGAGAATTTGAACTGGCGACATGGAAGAATTGAAATGAAACATTCTGATCATTTGGATACAGTGTTTCCAAAAGACTCAGTCCGGGCAAAGACATTAAGGAGAACAGGAGAATTGGAATAGTGAGGCCCCATTATTATTTGGCCACTGCTTCTCTCTACAACCTAATTTTTGTTTTTGAGAGAGGGGAATGAGGTGGAGGAGGGGCTGAATGAAAGAGAGAGAGAGAGAGAGAGAGAGAGAGAGAATCTCAAGCAAGCTCCACACCCAGCACAGAACCTGATGCAAGGCTTGATCTCATGGCTATGAGATCATGACCTGGGCCAAAATCAAGAGTCGGAAGACTAACCCACGGAGCCACCCAGGTGCCCCTCCAACCTAATTTTGATGCATGTGCCATCATATTGAACTGCCTGTAGCTTCCTGAAGCTACAATCAGGGTTTTCTCACCTCTCCAGGCCTGTGCCCAGAACACTCTTTCCCTCATTTTTCCTGAATGAAATTATTGAAGGCAGAATGGGCCCCAACAGTATTCAAGTCCTAACCCCTGGAACCTGTAACCATGTAGTAAAAGGGACTATGCAGATGTAATTAAGGTTACATTCCCCAAGACATGGAAGGTAATTCTGGATTATCTGGGTGGGCCCAATCCAATCACATGAGCCCTTGAAAGCAGAGAACTTTCTCCAGCTGGAGTCAGAGAGATGTGTCAAAAGAAGTCAGAGAGATTTGGAGTGGGAGACAAACTCAACTCACTGTTTTTGGAGGGAGGCCACATTGAAACCATGAGAAGCAATGAGGGTGGCTTCTAGAAGCAAAGACTGGCCTCTGGCTGATAACCAGCAAGGATACAAAGACTTTGGTCCCACAACTATAAGGAACTGAATTTAACCATCAACCTGAATGCTTGGAAGTGATGTGTTTCCAGAGCCCCAGAAAGGAATGTGGTCACTGACATCTTGGCATTGAGCTTATGAAATTCAAAGCATAGGAAACAGCCAAGCCACACTGTACTTAGACTTCTAACCCACAGAGCTAGGAGATGATAAATGGGTGCTGCTTGAAGGCAATACATTTGTTGTAATTTGTTACAGTGGCCATAGAAAACAAATATAGCACCTTTTTAACACTCAGCCCAAACATCCTACTTCTGGGAAGGCTTTCCTGAGACCCTCTTCTGGGCTTGCATAGCACCATATATGTTTCTTTATAATGGCAGGGAAGACATTATATTGATGTCATCTGAGTGCACAGCTGTCTCCTTCCCTAGATTATGAGGGTCTTGAAGGAAGGGACCATGTCTTATTCATTTTTATATCTGTAGCACTGTGTACTTAGCCAAGTATGTGGCAGCAGGTGCTCAATAAAGTATTGAGAGTGAAAGAGAAGGAAGATAGAGGAAGCAATAGGTGGATGAAGAAGCTGAGAGAGAGAGAGAGAGGGAAAAAGAAAATGTAGAGGCAGTTATGGAATGAATACAGCACAAGAATAAAAGGTACAGCATAGGGAAGATAGTCAATGATATTATAATCGTGTTGTGTGGTGACAGATGGTAGCTACACTTGTGGTGAACACAACATAACATAGAATTTGAATCGCTATTTGTACACCTGGAACTAATGTCACGTTGTGTGTTAGCTATACTCAAAAACGGCCACCAACACTTTTTAAAAAAAGAAAAATGGAATGGCGGCCAATAATTATGGACTCACTGGAACTTAGGAGCAGTGTGGTGGCAACGGTGGCTGGAGATACAAATAAATACTAAAAGGAGACTTAGGGGTTAGAAAGGAATATCAACAAGCTTATAGGACTCTAGAAACACATAAGTATTGTCGGCATGAAGTTCTGCCCAAACATGACGAAGCCCCACATATGCAGCACACCTTCCAGTGTCACCCGGCATTGGAAAGAAAGCTTCAGCTTGAAAGACAGAGACCAACGCAAAGGGAAAAGGGACCGAAGTATTTGAGAGAGTGGAAGAAAATGGCTATGAAACAATAATTTATATCCTCAAAGAAATAAGAGATCATCACTAAAAGTGATTATATAAAAGAAATTTAAGCAAAGAATAAGAGTTTTTGAAAGTTAAAAATATGATAGCAAAAAAACAAATTTAGTGAACAGGGTTGAAGATAAAGTTGAGGAAATCATGTAGAAAGTTGAAGAAAAAGATTTCATTTCATATTCATCAAAATTGCTTGAGTGCTTACTATGTGCCAGATACTGTTCTAGTCTCTTGAGATATATTATTACATTATCATCATCAACAGCAACAAACTGACAAAAATTCTGTCTTTATGTAGCTTACATTTTGGTGGACAATATGAAAATTTAAAAAAGTAGAAGAACAATCCAACCCATCCATCATCAAACGAATAAGAATTTTCAGAAAGAAAACAGAAAATGGTGGGAGAATATTATCAATGAAATAATGCAAAATTGTTTCCCCAACTTCCGAGGACACAAGTCTTCAGATTTAAAGGGCCACCCTAGAACCCAGCACGAGAACATTGTGAGATTCCAGAACACTAGGGATAGAGAGAAAAAGCTGAAAACTTCCTGAGAGAAAAATAAAATAAGTAGCATACCAACTATCAGGCTTCTCAACAGCAAGATTTTATGCAATGGAGTAATGCCTTCAAAATTCTGAGCAAGTGTTTATTTTCAACCAAGATTTCTTTCCTCAGCAAAGTCTCAAAAATGTTGGGTATGGGGTGCCTGGGTGGCTATAAGGGTGCCTAGGTGGCTCAGTTGGTTAAGTGTCTGACTCCAGCTCAGGTCACGATCTAACCCATGGTTAATGGGTTAAAGCCCCATGTTGGGCTCTGTGCTGACAGCTCGGAGCCTGGAGCCTGCTTCAGATTCTGTGTGTGTGTGTCTCTCTCTCTGCCCCTCCTCCACTCATGCTCTGTCTCTCTCGAAAATATGTAACTATTAAAATTTTTTTAATGTTGCCTATAATGCATCCTTACTTAGGCAATGACAACCGAAGCAAGGGTGTAAACCAAGAAAGGGATTCACAAAACAGGAATCCTATCCAAGGGAGCGGTAAAAGGAATTTACAGGATGACCTCTCTTCGGCCAGCTCAGAGAGCAACAGTTCAGATTGGAGCAGGCCTGAGGGCTCCAGAAGGGACATTTGCAGACAGAAAAACCCCTCAAAACCCAAACAAAAGTGACAAACTTGAGAAATAATATGAAAGCTTTGCTCACATGGCCATGAGGACAGTTGGACTGAGGAGCATTTTTTCTGTGTGTGTATTTAATTTTTATTTTTTATTTATTTTTTTCCTTAAATAGTTTGTCAAGTTGTTTTCCATAGAACACCCAGTGCTCATCCCCACAAGTGCCCTCTTCCATGCCCATCTCCCCCCACCACCCCCACACCCATCAGTCCTCAGTTTGTTGGACTGAGAAGCATTTTTACAAGACTTTTGGCAGGCATGAAAAGACTTGGTACAGGTTCAGATAAACTATGCAAAGGGGGAGAATGAATCAGGTAATCATTAACTACTGAAAGAACAGAAATTGTATGCAGCAGGAAATATAATCATAGTATATATCTTGGCTCATTGGTGAACGCTATTTGTGTAGCCATAATGTTGCATACTTTAAATTATGATATAATGATTGGGAGAATGGGGGGTTTGTAAAGAACTTGAATCCTCATGGGCCATAGTAAGACCCCAGCAGATTAATTATAATGAATCAAAAGACACCAATGCAC
>NW_027529535.1:304830-310828 GCF_008692635.1 Crocuta crocuta
CGTTTTAGACACAGTAATATACCATTTTAAATCAGTATATAATACTTTGATAAAAATTATGATTTATTTGAAAAAAATCAGTAGGGGTTAAACATAAGGACAGCAGGTTATTTTCACCACCATTTTCTGAACGCTCTGCCCACAGATCTCCTGTGGTTTCATCCTGGCTATAATCAGAGAGGAAAGATCCAAAAAACTCTTTCACATTGAGATTCTGGACACTTAAGGGGCTATCTTTGAGGAGGAGTGCCCTGGGGGTTGGGGTGTGCATTTTAAAAGAGGAGTTTAGAGCAGGGCCATGCTAAGCAAGAAATAATTTCTAAATATGAATAAACAGGCATTAGCACAAGTCATGACCAGGGCAGGGTCTGGTTACACGAGTGGACAGGGAGGTGACATACTTTGTAGCGTGGAAACTTTCACTATGTTCTCAAATAGAGTCATGTAATAAAACCGAACATTTGTATCACGTTTATCAAATGCTTTCACCTGGGTCATTTTTCTGAATCCCATGAGGTCAGGGTCATGCAGCTAATACACACATAAGGATGGAGCAGCATTAGGATCCAGGACTGACTGCCGGTGATCCTGGCCACTGTATCACTCTACCTAGGTGCTTCCATGTGAATTTTCTTTGGCCCCCTCCCCACTGCCCTTAAAAGACTCACTTGACCACTGTAGTGCTTAGTGCTGCACATGCCCCAGCTCTTCCAGAATTTCTGCACCAACCTGCCCTGGCCCCTGAATCTTTTCTTTCCAAGCACTGAACAAAGGTGGGCAAAGGAAAGGCAGGGGCATCAACAAAGAAAGGGGAATGAGGGAGATGAGGTTGGGTGGAGAAGCAGTGGGGGAAAAGCAGGGCTCCGGCACACTTTCTGTTCGGTGACTGGAATTACAAACGTGTAGTGCTCGGTGCTCTCAATGTTCATCTCTTCAGATTCACAGAACAGAGCCCTTTCTGCTGCCTAACACTCAAGGCAGAAGACAGGCATTTAAGTTCATGTGTACTAACAGAAACATGCAAGGAAAGGCACATTCATGGCCCTTTGATCCGCAAACAACCCAAAGTGCAAAGGTGGCAGCCTCCAGAGGAAGTTTCTCAGTCTTCTGGGCAGGGAACCACAAACCATGCGTGGGGTCTGCCCTGTCAGAGCTTCTCTCATTGCCTCCAACCAGACACCTGGCAAAGTGGTTGCCATCCAGAGCAATGTCTCAATCGCCACCTCAAGAAATGGCGTCCCGGACGCTAGAGGCTGGCTCGCTGTGGGAATATTGGGAGGGGCTATGCTCAGGATGTGAAAGACATCGGTGATGGGAACTTAGCTCCAATGTTCTTGGAGCGGCAGCCTCTGGGAATGCCAACACCCTGCCCCCCGTTTGGCACAGTTTGGGGAATCTGGGTGGGTTAACCTTCACTCAACTAGTTTACATTTCCTCAGGCAGGCCTCTCTGTGAAGCTTGCCTACGTAGAGATGGATGGTGCATGAGCAATGCGGATGCCCACACTGCATTCGTCCTGATGGCTCTCCCTTCTCTGTGTTCTATTTCATGACCACTCTAGGAGGCTGTGGGCCCCAAATTATCTCTTCAGTCCATCTGAAAAAGAACAATGGGATCACCAGAAACACATTCATGTTGGAGTATTTGAGGTTTAATGCAACATTCCCTGCATGCTTTGCATTGTAACAGAGGAGACACGAGAGAGCAAATCTTTACAGGGAACTTAAGGCATGGACATACAGCCTATGTCTGCATGTGAGTTTGAGCTGGCAGAATCCCTGAAATCACCCTCACTTCACAGAGATGAAAACTGAGACCTGGGTAGAGAAAGGGACTTGCTCATAGTACTTGAAGAGTTAGCAGCAGAGAACTCAAATCTTTGTATCTTATGATTCCGTCATCCCCAAGGTATTTTCCTTCTCTGCATAGTCAAGATTGGTTCATCAACACTATGACTGGGTTTTAGCTCCTAGAAAGAGAGGAAGAAGTACAGGGTAAGCTATTTTTTTTTAAATTCAAGTGTAATTAACATCCAGTATTACAGTAGTCTCAGGTATACAATATAATGATTCAATAACTATTTATTACTCAGTGCTCATCATGATAAGTGCACTCTTGATCCCCTTCACCTATTTCACCATCCCCTCAGGTAACCACAGATTTGTTCTTTATATTTAAGAGTCTGGTTTTGTTTTGTTTTTCTCTTTTTTCTTTGTTTATTTGTTTAATTTCTTAAATTCCACATTATGAGTGAAATCATATGGTATTTGTCTTTTTCTGACTGACATATTTCACTTTGGGTTATAGCTTTTAGATCCATCCATGTTGTTGCAAATTACAATATTTCATTCCTTTTTATATACTGGGTGGGTGTGGGTTAAATGGGTAACAGGCATTAAGGAGGGCACTTTTCAGGATGAGCTCTGGTTGTCATATGTGAAAGATGAATCACTGGGTTCTACTCCTGAAACTAAGACTACACTGTATGTTAACTAACTTGAGTATAAATAAAAATAAAAATGTAAATCACTCCTCTGCATAAATAAATAAATAAATAAATAAATAAATAAATAAATGGACACCTGACTGGCTCAGCTGAGGAAACATGCAACTCTTGATCACAGGGTTGTAAGTTCAAGGCCCATGTTGGGTGTAGAAATTCCTTAAAAATAAAATATTAAAAAATACTTTCAGGAATTTCTGTCGAAATAAAGCAAGAGAATGGGCAGTGGTAGGAAAGTGGAAGTTTCTAAAACATGTTAATTTGATTTCCCATGTAGGGGAAAGGCAGTTTTAGAGGGGAAGTGGATTGCTGCTAGGCTAAGAAGGGTCTGAGAGAAAGCCAACAAAAGCGTAACAGTGTCTGAAAGTTACCAGTTTAGGTAATGGGCAAGCCAAAAGCATTATGCATTCTGGATTGGTTACTGATAAAATTTAGCAGAATGGGATAAAGAGATACAATTCTGATCCTCTACTCCCTGGTAGAGTCACTTCCATCTCTAAGCTGTGTCACTCAGGCCTCATTACTCAGTTCCACTTGCCTGACTTGAGAGGTTGGGTTAGTCTCCCTATCTCATGTTCTTTGACAAGGGCATCTTCTCCAGATGGACAGAGAAATCTGAAAAGGGGGACCTGAATATTTCTAGACTAGTTCAGGTCACTGCTGTCATTCTCTGAGTTGGCATACCAACTGCTGGGAGTGAGTAACAGAGCATTGTAATATACTCACAACTAGACAGAGACAGATACTCCAGCTGCATCGTCCATTGAGATGAGTTGTAAAGCAAAGACAGGTGCATGTTCAAGCAAGTGATATAGTACCAAGAGGTCTAAGACAAAGGAGAAACCTGGCCCTATAGAGGAGTACTTGGAATAGAGGAGCCCAGTAGCAGACTGGTGCCATGGAATGAAGAAGTCCAAGAAGCTGGCAACCACCTGCCCATGGGGAGCAAAGCCTAAGCTACTGACTGAGTCTAGCTCTCTAGCCCCAAAACAGTGTGACAGGCTTGAGCATTCTGGGAATTCAAGGAACAAGGAGTCAGGATGGGGACCAGAACAGATGCAGCGTATTATGAGCTATGGTGTTCAGATAAGGACAGAGGGAAGGTCAGTCAATGAGCAGTATCTCAGGGTTTAAGCTTTATCCTAAAATGCAAAGAGAAAGGAGGTTATGCCTGCATCTCTGCCCAATCTATGTTATGCCTATATCCTCTACTCTATACTCAAATTAGAAAATTGGGTATCACCCTCGACTCTTCTCTATTCATCATTACCAAATTCTGTCTATTCTATTTTCTGATCTTCTCTTAAAGCAATCTAATTAGAAGTCTTGGGACGTGAAACTGCTAGAAGGAAGCCAGAATCCGCATATCCAGAAGAGTCTGTCTCATGTCGCCTATCACTCAAACTCCAATCCGCTTTGGCTCCTCGCCAGGGTACAGGAGATACATCTAGAAAAATGTTGCTGTGGCTGATGTTAGAGAAATTACTGGCTTGTGCTCTCTTCTAGGATTTTGATGGCTTCAAGTTTCATGGCTAGAAGTCCCTTTAGAGAGAAGGGGCAAGATGGCGGAGAAGTAGTGAGCTCCATACATTTCACTTGCCCCCGTCTCTCACATGGAGAAGGCCTGAAGCCTTAGGAACCCTTGGAGAACTGCAGGAGTTTGGGAGGGAAAGAGACAGACTCCGCTGAGAAACAACCTTATAGGTGAGTGAGTGCGAACTGGGGAAGATAAAAATGGGCCGGACCTGGACACGTGGAGGGAGGGGAGGAGACTCCTTTGCGGGGAGCCACAGTGAGTCGAGGGGAAAAGAAAGAGCGGCTGCAACTGCTCAAAAAACTGTCCCTGGAGAAGAGAAAAACCTCAGCTTGGGACAGAGAGCAGTCTGGTTCACAGCTGTGGTGCTAACTTTGAGCTGGATGCCCCATCCCACGCAGCACCAGAAAAAACTGCTCCTCTACTCTCCAGCTCAATGTGGAGAAGCAGCACGGCCTGAAACCGCTCCGCCACTCTCCAGGCTTGGCTCAATCCCCAGTGGGGAAGCGGCAGGCTTGAAACTGCTTGGAAGGACTTGGCCTGCGGGTTTATATTTCTGACGGTATCAATAAAGCACGTGGACTAGGATCTGGAAATGAGGCGGGGCTTGGGACATAGAGCATGGCCCACCTCCGCTACACCTGGGGCACAGGGAGATTGGACCCAAAAGAGTGATTTGCAACGCTTGATTCGAGAAGGGACTGGGGCGCCTCCATTTTTCTCCCCACAACCACCAGGGCCAGACCTCAGGGAGCAGCTGCAGGACGCAGTGGAGGCTAAGACCTGCCTACACCAAACCACGCCCATCCCCCCTGGAGAGCTGCTTTTTTTTCTTTTTTCTTTTTTTTTTTTTACGGGAGCCTGGGGCAAGACCAACATGGATGTACTGCCATGATTAATTCTAGATCAACTCTTATTATTCAGATATATTTTCCCTTGTTTCATTCCTATCCCTCCTCTCTGCTGGACTGAGCATTCTAGTCACTGGTTTGCTTAAACAGTCACATTTAATCCATTCTCTAGATGTATATTCTACACCTCCACCGTTACCTTTCTGTCTCTCTCTCTCTCTCTAGAGTAATCAGACTATATAGTTTCTCTGAGTAACATTATCTTCCTTTCCTTCTCCTCACCTCTTACCATGTTCTCCTCTTTCTCTCTCCGAATTCAGCCTCTTAGTCTCTCTGCCTGGTCATTGTCCAATTCCATTTCTCTCCACCCTGTGATTTCTCTCTATGAATATGCTCTTCCATCAGCACTGCATACACCCTGCTCTTTATTTGTAGTTGGGAATTCTGGTTTTATGGTTTTAGATTGTCCTTTATCTTTTGGGTTTTCTTTCTTTTTTCTCTTATTTTCTTCTTTTTTATTTTTTATCTTTTATTTTTNCCAACATGGATGTACTGCCATGATTAATTCTAGATCAACTCTTATTATTCAGATATATTTTCCCTTGTTTCATTCCTATCCCTCCTCTCTGCTGGACTGAGCATTCTAGTCACTGGTTTGCTTAAACAGTCACATTTAATCCATTCTCTAGATGTATATTCTACACCTCCACCGTTACCTTTCTGTCTCTCTCTCTCTCTCTAGAGTAATCAGACTATATAGTTTCTCTGAGTAACATTATCTTCCTTTCCTTCTCCTCACCTCTTACCATGTTCTCCTCTTTCTCTCTCCGAATTCAGCCTCTTAGTCTCTCTGCCTGGTCATTGTCCAATTCCATTTCTCTCCACCCTGTGATTTCTCTCTATGAATATGCTCTTCCATCAGCACTGCATACACCCTGCTCTTTATTTGTAGTTGGGAATTCTGGTATTATGGTTTTAGATTGTCCTTTATCTTTTGGGTTTTCTTTCTTTTTTCTCTTATTTTCTTCTTTTTTATTTTTTATCTTTTATTTTTATTATTTGTTTTTCCTCCTTTTTTCTGTCTTTTTTTCTTTTTCTTTTTCCCTTTTG
>NW_027529535.1:315083-339211 GCF_008692635.1 Crocuta crocuta
TGTGATGAATTAAAAAATGCTATAAAGAAGATACATAATAAAAGGAGGGTGTCCAAGCATGAATTGAAGAGGCAGAGAGGAGAATAGGTGAGTTACAAGACACAATTACAGAAAAAGAGGAAGCCGAGAAAAAGAAAGATAAACTAATCCAAGAGCACGAAAGTAGAGTTCGAGAGCTGAGTGATATGATCAAACAGAACAATATCCATATCATATGAATTCCAGAAGAGGAAGAGAGAGAGAAAGGTGCTGAAGGAGTACTTGAACAAATTATAGCTGAGAACTTCCCCAATCTGGGGAAGGAAACAGACATTGAAATCCAAGAGGCACAGAGAACACCCCTCAGAAGTAACTTGAAACGATCTTCTGCACGGCATATCACAGTGAAACTGGCAAAATATAAGGACAAAGAGAGAATTCTGAAAGCAGCTAGGGAGAAAAGGGCCTTAACATACAAAGGGAAACCTGTCAGAGTGATTACATACCTATCTACTGAAACTTGGCAGGCCATAAAGGAATGACAGGAAATCTTCAATGTGATGAATAGAAAAATATGCAGCCAAGAATCCTCTATCCAGCAAGCCTGTCATTCAGAATAGAAGAAGAGATAAAAGTCTTCTGAAATAAACAAAAATTGAAAGAATTCATCACCACTAATCCAGCCCTACAAAATTTCCTGAGGGGGACTCTATGAGGGAAATGTTGCAAGGAACACAAGGTACCAGAGACACCACTACAAACATGAATGATACCAAGAACACAATGACTCTAAACTCATATTATCCAATAATAACACTAAATGTAAATGGACTAAACTCTTCAACCAAAAGACATAGTATAGCAGAATGGATAAAAAAAACAAAATCCATTTCTTTGCTGTCTACAAGAGACTCGTTTTAGACCTGAGGACACCTTCAGATTGAAAGTAAGGGGATGGAGTAAAAGAAAGCTGAAGTAGCTATGCTTATATCAGACTAACTGGACTTTAAAGGCAGTGACAAGGGATGAAGAAGGGTATTATATAATAATTACAGGGTTGATCCATCAAGAAAGCTAACAATTATAAATGGCTACACATCGAATATGGGAGCACCCAAATAAATAACAATCACAAACAGAAACAATCTTATGGACAAGAATGTGCTAATAGCAGGGGACTTNATAGGAGAAGAGAAATAATAAAAATTAGGGCAGAAAGACACAATATAGAATCCAAGAAAACAGTTGAGAAGATCAGTGAAACCAAGAGTTGGCTTTTTGAAAAAATAAACAACATTGACAAACCTCTAGCCAAGCTTCTCAAAAAGAAAACAGAGTACCCAAACAGACAAAATCATGAATGAAAGTGGACTTCTTACAACCAACCCCTCAGAAATACAAGCAATTAGCAGGGAATACTATGAAAAATTATATGCCAACACACTGGACAACTTAGAAGAAATGGACACATTCCTAAACACACATTCACTACCAAAATTCAAACGGGAAGAGATAGAAAATCTGAACAGACCCATCACTAGTGAAGAAATTGAATCAGTTATCAAAAAGCTCCCAACAAATAAGGGCCCTGGGCCAGATGGCGTCCCTGGGGAATTCTACCAGACATTTAAATCAGAGATAATACCCATTCTTCTCAAGCTATTCCAAAATAATAGAAACGGAAGGAAAACTTCCGGACTCATTCTGTGAAGCCAGCATCACTCTGATTCCCAAGCCAGACAGAGACCCAAGCAAAAAAAGAGGACTACACGCCAATATCCTTGATGAATACGGATGCAAAAATGCTCAACAAGATACTTGCAAATCGAATGCAACAGCACATAGGAAGAATTATCCACCATGATCTAGTGGGATTCATTCCTGGGTTACAGGGCTGGTTCAANTCTATAAGGAACTCCCCAAACTCAACACCCAAAAATCAGATAATTCAGTGGAGAAATGGGCAGAAGACATGAACAGACACTTCTCCAAAGAGGACATCCAGAGTGCCAACAGACACAAGAAATGATACTGTGCATCCCTCATCATCAGGGAAATGCAGATCAAAACCATACTGAGATATCACCTCACGCCAGTCAGAGTGGCTAAAATGAGCAAATCAGAGAACTCTAGATGCTGGCAAGGATGTTGAGAAATGTTGGTGGGAATGTAAACTGTTGGTGGGAATGTAAACTGTGCAGGCCCTCTGGAAAACAGTGTGAAAGTTCCTCAAAAAATTAACAATAGAACTCCCCTATGACTCAGCAATAGCACTGCTAGGAATTTACCCAAGGGATACAGGGGTGCTGATGCACAGGGCACATGTACCCCAATGTTCATAGCAGCACTCTCAACAATAGCCAAAACATGGAAAGAGCCTAAGTGTCCATCAACTGATGGATCAAGAAGATGTGGTTTATCTATACGATGGAATACTACATGGCAATGAGAAAGAATGAAATCTGGCCATGTGTAGCAACATGGATGGAACTAGAGGGTGTTATGCAGAATGAAATAAGTCAGGCAGAGAAGGACAGATACCATATGTTTGCATGTATAGGTGGGTTAGGAGGAACTTAATGGAGGACCATGGGGGAGAAGAAGGGTTAAAAATAGTTGGGGAGAGGGAGGGAGGCAAACCATGAGAGACTCTTGAATGCTGAGAACAAACTGAGGTCTGATGGGGGTGGAGGGCGGGGAAGGGGTGTGATGGGCATGGAGGAGGGCACTTGTCGGGATGAGCACTGGGTGTTATGTGGAAACCAACTTAACAATAAACTATTTATGACAAATAAATTAATGAAGCAGTCTAATCATCTCCTGATCCTCTGTCATTATGTAGTCCAATATTTCTCTCTGTCTCTGTGTCTGTCTCTTTCTCATGGATTATTGCATATGCAATTATTGTTCTGATCTTAGAGAAATGCTTTCAGTGTTTTACCACTGAGTATGATGTTTACTGTGGGCTTGTCATATATGGTGTTTATTATGTTACGGTAAATTTCTTATATGTCTAGTTTGTTGAGAGGTTTTTTTTTTTATCATGAAAGGATGATGAATTTTTGCAACTATTGAGATGATGATACATTTTTTATTCTTCATTCTGTTAGTGTGGTGTATCACATTTATTGACTTGCGTATGTTGAGCCATCCTTTCATCAGTGATTAAGAAGCTAAGGATAAAGTCTCAAAAAAAAAACAAAAAAGAAAAAACCCAGAAAGTAGTGTTTTGGGCAGTCTCACTGTGCTGAATAGATAAGAATTAGGTTCAAGATCTGCCAATGGTAAGGGCTTCGTGAACATGCAAGACTGTCAGCTGAAATTTCTGCACAGTAATACCTTAGAAGCAGGGGCAAAAGAGAAATCGAAGGGCTTTACCATCATTGAACCNGTCACTGATTCAGTAAAAGTGATCTGCCTTTATTTGATCTACTTAACAGAGAAAAGAGTGAATTCTCTCTGAGGGAAGATACCATCTAGAGCCTATATATTTGTTTATACATGATTGGTTGACATTCATTCAAAATTTTCTAGGAATTATAAGAGATAAGGGCATATGATTGAAAACCTAAAAAACAAAAACAGAAATCAGACAATAGATACAAACCCACAGGTGATCCACACATATAAATAATAGAATACAAGGAATTTCTAATAACTATATGTTCAAAAAATAAAGGAAAAGGTGGAAAAATATATGAAAAGAAAAATTCAGTCCAATCATTAGAATCCATGCAGAATCAAATGGATTTTTGGCCCATGATTAGCAATATCAATAGAATGCAGCACAAATGAAGTTTTGCTGGTTCTAGGCATATTCTTTAAGAGAAATTGCAATTTTTATTCTCTCTCTCTCTCTCTTAGAACACTCATTTTGAGGAGCCCTGTAAGAAGTTTGGCTCCCCGGCTGAACACATAATGTGGAGAGGAGAGGCTCTGAGATTTTACGTACAGGAAGTGAGGACCAGTCATTGGAGAGACCCAGTTGAGCATCTGGATGACTCCAGTTGCCATCCGATTACAACTGCATGAGAGACTCTGAGTAAGACCAGCAGAAGAACTTCCCAGTGGAGCCAGCCAATCCAGAACAGTGAGAGAAAATAGATTAATGTTTTAGTCATTAAATTTTGGAGTAGTTTCTTAGGTGACAATAGATAATAGAAACACTCTCTTTCATAATTGCTCCATAGCCCAAACCATGAGGTAGAGTAATAGAGATCTGATATCTGACCATCCCTGAGCACACAAGGCTAGCTTTCCTTGTTGGAAACCTGATCGAATCTCTGTGTGAAAGGCTTTGTTCCTGTATCATCCACACTTCCGTGTGAGCAAAGCCTCACACAGATACCATCCCAGAAGGTATTTCCAGGTCTTCTCTTGAATTGTGCAAGAAAGACTTCAGTCCCAGATTTTGGCAATTCTGGTATCAATGAGCAGGTGGGGAAACCTCTCTGACTGGCTCTTCATAATCAGTAACTCAGATAGGTGTTCTTCCTTCTCTACATGCTTGCCTGTCCGGAGGTTAATAATTGCTCAATAGTATTGCCTTTCAAGGGAACCATATCCACCCACCCACCACCACATACCCTTACAAGTCCTGGTTTCACTCAAAATTCTCCCAGATCGAGTTCAGAGTGCATCCTCTCTCCCCATCACTTTGCTGCAAACTTAGAAGACATATTGCCTCTGGCTTTATTTACTTATTGTCATTTCATTAACATTTCCACCTCAACAGGTCCTGTGACAACATTAATTTGCTGTCATAATAATTTTAAAGTACATTTTGGAGGTAGCTGCTGAGCATATCATCCAAGAAGACCACCTTATATTGTTTTATTTACAACGCACATCCTTATGTTACAAATCTAGCCAACTTGGTTATCCAAGCTACCGAAAGGGCAAGGTGGTGTAAATAATCTAAAACATAGGAGGAAAGGTCATTTATATTTGTTTGGGGACTGTATTATAGATTTTTCCCAGCAGTAGCAGGTGTTCCTAATTATGATTGTGCTTAGGCTAATACTGGAATTAGCGTTCACACTCTGAGCATATACATGTCAAGAACATGTTGGGTAGCTGACAGGGACAGCTGACCAAAGACGGAAGAAGGTGTCTCATGTAAAATTTGCCTGCCAAGTCTTGAATTCTCTTTTTGTAAATGATCTATCAGACTTCCCATATGAAATGAGAGCTGTTCCTCACTTTGACAGGCTGCATACCAACTATAAAGATACCATCATTTCTGACATTCTCAAAGTCTCTGTGATTCACCTCCAAACTCTGTTCTCCTTTTCTTCCATCATGAGAAAATCTGCTGCTGCATTAATCCATCCACTGCAATATCTGTCCATGATGGATTTTCACAGCCAGATGGGAGGCTTGATAGGGAGGCAGGGAAGAATGCACTGGAAACAGCCATGATACTTCTTTGTCCCGATTACTCCTAAATTCTCATCCCTGGTTTAGACCTCTCTCAAAATCTAGTGCTGTGCTAATCTGCCTATTTATCTCGCCCTGAATGTCTCACAGGAACTTCCCCTGAACTTCTCTTCCTCACTCCCTTCGAAACTGACTTCTATGTTCTTTACATCAGTGGCAGGTACCACTATCCACACTTCACCCTTCTCTGTCTTTCCCCATATTCTCCAATTCTTGCTTTTACCCTAGTTATCACTTCTGCACACCTACCTCTCTCCACCCTCTCTTCCACTCAGACCAAGGCTCTATCACGTCTCGTCTGGTCTACTCAAACATTCCCATAACAGGCCTTCTTGCATGGAATCTTGCTCCCTACCACCATCCATCCTCCACAGAGCAAAGACACAGAAGATTGGTTCTAATATACATATCTCATCAAGTCACTCCTGTGCTTAATGGTTTCCCATCATCCTTAGGGAAAGGTTTAAACTCCTTGCCTCCTCTACAAAGGCCTTGCACAAATGTGACCCCTGCCAACCTTTCTATGTCATGTCTCTCTTCCCTTTGGTCTTGCCACTTCAGCCATGCTCTATTTTTCTCATTCTTAGGACATGCCAGGCTCTCTAGTCTCTGGGTCTTCATCGAGGTCCTTCTCTCAGCCTGGAACATCCCTTCACTTTCCTCTTCATCTAAGTCCTCTTCATTTCTTCAGATCTGGACCAAAATGTCACCAACTCAGGGCAATTTTTTCTGACAATCTCGATGTTCAGGTCTCCCTGTTTTATGCTCTCCTAACCCCCTGGACTTCTTTGGAGCTCTCCTCAGACTGTGGGTGCCACAAGGGGTAGGACATATATGTTTTTGTTCCCTGCTAAAGTTGTTAGCACAGTGGTTGGAACAGAATAGCAGCTCAATAAATACTTTCTGGCTGGTTGACTAGCCCCTACCTGGCCTCCCTTCCTCCAGGCTCTTTCCTTCCAACCTATCCTTTCTACTACCCCCAGAGTGGTTTCCAAGCCTGGGATCTAAGGCCCAGCTCTGTTCAAGTCACATTTGAGCTTAAAAAAATCAGTTTCCCCCTCATTCACAGAATGAATTCCAAATTCTTTTGTATGATATGACATCAAGATCTTCGGTGATTTGGTCCTAAACTCCCTGACCAACCTTATCGGTCTGTGTTAGCTTCTGCTTAGAAGAGTCTACATTCCAGTCAAATGAAATTGCATGCTCTTTCCTGCCCATGCTTCTTGGTTTCTAGCCTCTGTGTCTTCGCTTTTGGAGATCCATCCATCTGGCAAGCTTATGGTATTTCTGCCTGGGTCCTGCTTAAAAGCTTTGTCCTCTGTGAAGTATTTGCAGGTCCCCTCCCGGCTGGAAATGACCATTTGCTATCCTCTTTGCTTTCTTGTGGCACTGATCCACTAGACTGTAAGCCATGGCAGAGAAGGACCAGGCAATTGTGCGTGGCTGACAGAAGTCAGGTGATACTAGAGGTGTGGGACCTATTTGCAGGTCTACGCTTGTTTCATAACCTTGTACTGGCAGTGTGGGCCGAGGACTAGCTGCCTAGATGTCATCAGGGACTTGTTAGTAATTCACAATCTCAGGCCTACCAGACTCACCAAATCAGAATCTGCATTTTAACAGGCTCCCCAGGTGATCTACGTGCACACTAAAATTTAAGAAGTCATGCGCTGTCTTATCACACAAGAGAGCACACATCCTCAAAAAAAGACAAGCACCACATCTTGTAAGTCGGTGCTCTCAGACCTGGTACCAATTTACAGACTGGCTGCACAGTGTGCATCTCTGCTTCTGCATTACCGGCCCAATTCCATCTGGCTCTTAGTTTGGGACCCTCCCCTTCTCCAACAACACGGTTCAGAACCACATCTTAGATAAGGGAAGCCCTTTCTCCTATTAGAGAGCTGTGAACGCACAAAACTGGCCCCAGTCAGGGAGAGAAGCTGCCATTCTTTGCAGCTTGCATTAATCAGTGCAGTCTCTGGCCAAGCTGTGAGTCAAGCCTTGTGTCCTCTGTTAATCATCAGTGAAAGGAATGCCACAGAGTGATGTCAAGTGAGCTTTAGAGCAAACCACTCCTAGAAACATCTGGAGCTGGCAGAGGATCGTGATTGTGAATACGGATGAGGGGAACAATTGAAAGATTTGAATTAATCATGGTTTTAATGTGTCTCGTACAAAATGTGTTTGTATTTGATCTAAAGAGGCAAACAACTAAGCAATGCTTCAGCTTCTTAGGTTTTAGAAAAGAGGTCAGGACTCCATTTAAAGGACTTTGTTTCCTGAACTTTCTCTTTTCCCAGATTGAACAAGAATAGCCTTCTCTTCTTCCCTAAGCCTTACTTAATTATCGCCGCAGCTCAAGTGTTATACCCAGCGCCCACCTTGTCTGCAGATGCTCATGGGTCCCGTGGAGCAGATTGTCTCACGTTGCCTTGTGCTGCTGAGAAACCTGGTAATTGGCAAGGCCCTCAAGTTCAGGCAAAGCAGCCCAAACTGGAAAGTGGCAAAACCTGTCTTTTTGCCTTGGGCATGTATTTGCTGAGGAATGACTGTCCCTCAAACCTCCTCACTCCCCTTTGAGCTGCCTGGCTTCTCATCAGAGCCACACCCAGACTGAGCCTGGAGTGGCTCCAGACTGGCTTCTGTCTGACACTGAGAAAGAAAGTTATAACTGTCCTTCTGTACTGAGACGACAGAAAAAGCAGGGCTTGCTGGAAGTGTGCTGTTGCTGGCCCCTGACTGTGTGCATTTAATCAGAAGTGTCTGTTGTCAAGTAAGGCTTTGCCAAGCATTTAATCAGAAGTGTCTGTTGNAAATATAAAATATCTTGGGAGATATTTTAGGTAATTGGCTCACACGTTTTTGGGGGCTGGCAAGTTTGAAATATATAGGGTAGGCCAGCTGGCTGAAAACTCAGGCAGGATTTCCATGTTGCAGACTTGAGGCAGGTCTCCTATATTAGAGTAAGGCAGTTTTGACATTTTGACTTCATTTAGTATAGGCCACTTTTGGTCCATGTTTCAACCAAAACAAACAAACAAACAAACTGCTAGCGTGGGCTATGGCCAGCTGGTCTTTCTCGTTATTCAAGGTCATTGGTCTGGAATTATGATGGGGTTCCCTGTAGAATTAGGAAGCCAGGAAGGATAGACAGAGGTGTTAGATGCCGCGGTATGCATAGCGGGAATCTCTGGGGCAGCGTTGAGAGAGTCAGACTCCTAGGAGAGGTCCATGGTAGGCAGTGACTCAAGAGCTATTCTAAGCTCTTCCTTTGCCTTTGAAGCCACAGTAGTTGGGCCCTCCCTATTCTGTACCGCCCTGCCCTGCAAGCCTGGCCAACTCCTCTGAGTTGGAAGAGTACTCACTGATCTCTTCCTGAGCTCACAGCTCTAGGGAGCCCAAGGGAAGATCTGATTGGACCTGGCTGCCCCCTTTCCTTGCCATGAGCCTGAGAGGCAACCAAAGATCTTCCATTCATCTCACTTCTATTTTGTGCCCCTCTGTGCTAGGCACAGGGCTTTAGA
Source organism: Crocuta crocuta (assembly GCF_008692635.1). Lineage (NCBI taxonomy): Eukaryota > Metazoa > Chordata > Mammalia > Carnivora > Hyaenidae > Crocuta > Crocuta crocuta. Next base: position 324,032 of record NW_027529535.1, read on the forward strand.
AAAGAATCAGACATGACCTGTGCCCTTGAAGAGCTCGCCACCCAATGTGTGAATGATTTCAGGCAAGGGGTGTAAGAGGAGACCTGCCTTCCTCCCTGGGTGCTGATGTTCTCTCCCCTTTTCATCTTCTTCTCAAAAACCCAGTGGCCCTCACATCCTCCCTCTCAGCCACGGGCCTTTGTTGGAGTTCTGGTTTCCCAAGTTTTTGCACTGCAGTGTTCTGGGAAGGCTTCCCTTCTCCTTGCCCCCACAATAGGTCTGCCCTACTCTTCCGTGTGTTCAGACCTTGTTGCTAGCTCATGAGTCATTGGCCGTCACTCTGATAAAGTGGAGTGGCAACATGGTATAAATAACTGATAAATTATTTTATGAATAATGTAATATTCATTCATTCAACCAACAAATATGTGGCTAGAGCCTACCATGTACCAGGGCCTGTGCTAGGGTATAGAGAGATAGATCTCCCTGGTTCCTGCCTACAACGAATTCATCATCTAGTTAAGGACACAGACCAATAGGTAAACACACATAACTGCCACATGATGTGAGACATGCAATGATAGCAGTGTGCTGTGAACAGTTGTGACAGATAGAAGGAAAGAAGAACCCTTCTTGGCCTAAAGAACGGAGATCAGGGAAAGAAAAGAGGATTGAGTTGCTTCCACAAAAATAAGTAGCAATTTACCAAGTAAATAAGGCAAAGGAGACTTTCCAAAAAGAGGAAACAGCAGGAGCTGAACGAATTGAGGTAAGTCAATCCAGTGTGGCTAGATGTGATACAGTACATGCCAGGGATTGCACATGTATGTAGGGGTGAAGGCTATGATGTTTCAGGCGACAAATCTTGGGTTTAATGCTAAGAGCAGCAGGGAACTATGGCCATTTTTGTTTTCTGCTAATAGCTTTATTAAAATATAATTCATATTCCATGTAATTCACATATTTTTGAGTATACTCTTTGGAATTTTGGGCATATTCACAAGGTTATGCAACCATCACCACTATCTAATTCCAGAATATTTTCATCACCCTAATAAGAAATCCCATACTAATTAAGAGTAACTCCCCAGTCCCCTTATTCTCCAACCATTGGGGACCATTCATCTACTCTTTGCATCTATGTATTTGCCTATTCTGGTTACTTCATAGAAATGGCATCATACAATATGTGGTCTTTTGTGACTGACTCCTTTCATTTAGCATCATGTTTTTGAGGTTCATCTATGTTGGAGCAGAAATTAGTACTCTAGGGGCGCCTGGGTGACTTAGTCGGTTAAGCGTCCGACTTTCGCTTACGTCATGATCTCGCGGTTCGCGGGTTCGAGCCCCACGTCGGGCTCTGTGCTGACTGCCAGCTCAGAGCCTGGAGCCTGTTTCAGTCTGTGACTCCCTCTCTCTCTGACCCTCCCCTGCTCACGCTGTCTCTCTCTCTCTCTTAGAGATAAATAAAACATTTAAAAAAATTAAAAAAAAAGAAATTAGNATGTACCACATTTTACTTATCCACTCATCAATTGATGGGCATTTGGCTTGTTTATGCCTTTTGGCTCTTATAAATAATGCTTCTGTGAATATTTGTGTGCAAGTTTTTGTATGAATATATGTTCAGTTTTTTGCATCTATACCTATGGGTGGGATTTCTGGGTGATATGGTAACTCTATGTTTAACATTTGAGGAACTGCCAGACTGTTTTCCAAAGTGATTATACAATTTTATATTCCTATCACCAATGTAGGAGGATTCCAATTTCTTTATATTTTTGCCAGCACATATTATCTTTCTTTTTGATTATAGGCATCCTAATGAATATGACATGATTTCTTGTCATTTTCCTTTGCATCTCCCTGATGACTAATGATGTTAAACATCCTTTCATGTACTTAGTAGCCATTTGTACACCTTTTTTTTTTTGAGAATTGTTTATTCAGATCTTTGCCCAAATTTTCATTGGATTGTCTTTTTATTATCAAATTGTAAGATTTCTTTGTTCTGATACAAACCCTTATTAGAGATGATTTCCAAAAATTACCTCCCTCTCTGTGGGTTGACTTTTCACTTCCTTGATGGAATCCTTTGAAGCATAAACGTTTTTATTTGGGTGAAGACCAGTTAATGACTTTAACATTTTATGGATAGTGCATAGGGTATCATGTCTAAGAACTCTACCCAACTGGAGGCCATTCAGCCATAGTCCTAAGGAAGAATTTAAAACAGGGAAGTGAAATGTGAGATTTTATGGGGTACAAAGATCAACCTAGCCGTTGCATGGAGGAAGGCCTTTGTAGGACAAGTCTGAAAGCAGAGAGACTAGTTAAAAGGCTATGGAGGTAACACAAGTGAAAGATGATGGAACTATGAATGGGTTGTTGGAAACCCAGGGAAAATGAAGAAAGTTAGGTGAGTTGGACATCTATTTCAAGGCCATTTCCATTCTCATAACACCAGATCTAGGAGAGTGTAAGTAGAAAAGAGATAATATTTTAAAGAGATATTATTTTGGAGCAGCAGCAAATACTTGGTGTCTAATGGGAGAATTGGAGTGTGTGGAGAGGAAAGAAGATGAGCATTTGTGTCTGGATTGCTGGTTGGATGAAAGCACGTGACACAGAAGGACCAAAAAAATGGGGACAGGTTGTGGGGATAAAGGTGAAGGAGGAACACTTTGGAAAAAAATTAGTTTTGAAAAGCCATGGAGACATCCAAGTAAAAATGCCCACTAGCAGTAGGAGATTTAGATCTGCAGCTCAGGAGAAAGGAAAGGCTACAAATATAAGAAGACAAAAGACCTTCCACATTTAACATTTGGGTTTAGATGTGTTCAGAGCTCCAGAGACATCTTTGGTGTTACTGTTTTCAAAAATAATGTTTGGTCCTTTGTAGTCTCTAATACTTATCTACAACCTCAAGAAGAGTTTTTGTTGTTGTTTGGCATTTTTTGTTTGTTTTTGTCAGGGGAGAGTTGACTAGATAATGGTCATGAGGGGAAGGATGGACAGAGACTAGGTAAAAGAGTAAGAGGTAGATAAGAAATTGAGATCACAAAGGAAAGAAAGCACATAGGGCCTACGAGAAGCTTCTTCCATCACCAGCCTCCTAAAATTGTGATGGAGTGCTGGGCCAGGGCAAGTGATTGTGTTAATGCTCCCTATCCACCACTCCCCAATTTTTAGTGAAAGTTTATAAATACCTGTATCTGTCTGTGTCTCACTTGCTTTGTCTTTCTCTTAGTTTCTCTTAGTTTCTTTATCAATATTTCCCTCACGGGAATTTTTATTCTTCATCAGGTCAATATTTCATATTTGGGCTGACCCATGTTTCTCTAAAAGGCTGGCAACTTTAAGAATGCAAAAGCCAGTTGCCCCTAATAGCTCTGAACTGCCACTAGATGGCAGTGTCTGGGAATTTTGCTAACCTGTCCTAGCCATTCATGACTGACAGCTGAATGGTGGGGAGTTTCACTTGGTTATTCTGCCTTTACTGTGTTGTAACCAGTTCCTAACAAAAGGCATTAGACCTCGCAGGATCCCTTTGTCTACCATCAAAAGAAATTCGTTTGTAAAACACAGCTGGAAAAGCTTGTTCTGCAAGTGGCTGTTCCCCCCCACCTCAATTCTTACCCAAATTCCTAACCACATTACCTTCTCCTGGATGTCCTGTTATTCCCTTTTCAGCTGTTGTTTGGTTTGGTTTTTTTTTTTTAATGTTTTTTATTTATTTATAGGAGAGAGAGAGAGACAGCGTGAGCAGGGGAGGGTCAGAGAGAGAGGGAGTCACAGACTGAAACAGGCTCCAGGCTCTGAGCTGGCAGTCAGCACAGAGCCCGACGCGGGGCCCGAACCCACGAACGGCGAGATCATGACCTAAGCGATCGGACGCTTAACCGAATAAGCCACCCAGGCGCCCCTGGTTTGGTTTTTAAGGTAGATTCATTTCTCCCTCCCTCCCCAGCTTGGTTAGCAAGCCAGGTTGATGCACTTTCCTCGCTTTCAGCATGGGCTTGTAGAATCACATGTTGTCTAAGCCTACAGGGTTCCTTATACTTCATTGCAGATGGGGTAACTGAAGCACATAGAGGAACAGAAACTTGTTCAAGGTCATATAAAGAATTCGGGGTAGAGTATATGGGTCAGAAGCTCTTGATATATTTGTAACAATAAACAAAACAAGAAGAGGATAATTTTGATCCACCAGTTGTGCTAGCATGGCTAGATGCCTGGCGAAGGAGAACGTGGCAAGGGACATTATACGATACCTGTCATACAGGCACTTAGAGCCGAGTCAGAGAGACACTTATACACAATAAAAAAAAATAATAATGCTTTCTGAGATTAGGTGGTATAAGAAAAGTGCTGATGTGTGTGAGCGGCTCAGGGATTCAGAGAAGAGAGAGCTTCTAGGGAGAAAGAGGGCCATGGATGAGGGTGGAGGGGTAGAGAATTGGGTGAAGCTTGGAAATGGGAAATCCAACAGTTACAATTATTCAGGAGTCAAGGCCTACGTCAGAAGTAGAGGGATGGTCAAAGAGAAGTAGAGATAAGGTTAGACTGGTAGGCTGGCAGTAGACTGTTTAAGCTCTTAAATATCAGGCTAATTTCTCACTAATACTGAACAGGAACTTAAAAATACTTTCACGCTTCAGACTTTCTATTTTTCAGTGGAAACTTTCCACTAAGTTTGATTCCCCCAGAAGTTGTCTCTTCACTTTGCCCAATTTCCCCCCATTAATCTCTGGCACTCAGAGATGAAGTTGAACTGAGAAGGTAGGCTGGTGCTAATTTCCACTGCCTCTGTTTCCTAGTGACATAATCAAGAGTGACCTGAATCATCTCCACTCTAAATCCTATTTACTTGGTTGTCATCTTCCACCCAGTCACAGGAGTCTAGGCACCCTATGTATCCCACAGCTCAGATGTCACAAGACGACTTCCAGGAGGGTTGGAGAGCTCTTGACAGCTGAGCAACATCTACAGGAGGTAAGCATGACTTCATACAAGCTCCAAAAGAGGTCTCCAAACAGAAGTGCTCTTTAAAAGCAGCTGGAACATGGGAGCAATCCGAGAGCCCTTTGAGATCGTCAAGAGCTCATCAGTGCCCATGCAGTCTGACTTGCAACATTACAGAGGTAGACTAGCCTGCTCTTTCCCCCTCTGAACTCCTGCTTCATATCTCCAAATGGCTTGAGGTCTGTTTTTCTACCAGGACCCTTCTGTCCAGTTTTACTCCTACCATTTGCTGCCTCCCCTTTCCCCCTAGAATGCTATGCCTTAGATCTTGGCTTCCACTTGGTCCAAGGCCTGGCACATAGTAGGTGCTCAATAAATGCCATTCTCTTCCTCCAGAAGAACCTTAGAGATTATCTAGGCATTAGACTCCATGGAGTCACTTCAGAGGCCACTGAGGTACATTGGGGTCATTGGAGAGCAGGCAGGCTGCAGGCTCTCGTGCTTGATTCAACAAAAGGAATTCTATTTGTATATGTTAATTTATAGTTTGGACTTCTAGAGCAGATTTTGTTTTGGAGGGAGAAAGGAATGTTCTCACTGATACAATGTCTTCATTTTCTTTTCTTTTCTTTTTTAAAATAGTTTATTGTCAAGTTGGTTTCCATATAACACCCAGTGCTCATCCCCACAAGTGCCCTCCTCCATGCCCATCACCCCCTTCCCCTCCTCCCCACCTCCATCTGCACTCAGTTTGTTCTCATCATTCAAGAGTCTCTCATGGTTTGCCTCCCTCCCTCTCCCCCACTATTTTTCCCCTCCTTCTCCCCCATGGTCCTCCGTTAAGTTCCTCCTAATCCTCCTATACGTGCAAACATATGGTATCTGTCCTTCTCTACTTGACTTATTTCGCTCAGCGTAACAAAATGTCTTCATTTTCTACATGCGAGATTGGTGAGGCTCAGAGCCACTTTAAGTAGAATCAGGAAAACAACCCCGCTTTCTATAGTAATAAAAATAATAAAATACAAATAAATTTAACCAAGGAAATGAAAGACTGACAATGATAAAACATTGAGAAAAAAATTAAAGAAGACTTCGATAAATGAAAATTCATCCTGAGTATTCATGGATTAGATCACTTTAGATGGTTAAAGTGTCCATACTATCTTAACTGATCTGTGTAATTAATGCAATCCCTATCAAAATTTCAATGGCATAGTTTTACACAAATAGGGAAAAATCCCAAAATTCATGTGGAAATAGAAAAGACTCTGAATAACAAAAGAAACTTGGGTAACGAGAACAAAGCTGGATCATCACACGTCTTCACTGCAAAATATATTACAAAATTAAAGTAATGAAAACAGTATGATACTTGCATAAAAACAGATATATAGATCANAAGTTTCCAAAAATACACAATGGGGAAAGGAAAATCTCTTGAATAAATGGTATTGGGAAAAATGGATATCCACATGCAAAAAATAAAATAAAATTGGACCCTTATCTTACATCACACATAACAGTAAACTACAAATGGATTAAAGATTTAACTCTAAGACTGGAAAATGTAAAACTCCTAGAAGATTTGAAGGAGGAAAAGCTTCTTGACATTGGTCTTGGCAATCATAAGACACCAAAAGCACAAGCAACAAAAGCAAAAATAGGCAAGTGGGACTATATCAAACCAAAAAGCTTCTGCACATCAAAGGAAACAATCAACAGAGTGAGAAGGCAACCTGTGGAATGGGAGAAAATATTTACCAACCATATATCTGATAAAGAGTTAATAGCCAAAATGTATAAGAAACTCCTACAACTTAGTGGAAAAGAATAAATAACCCAAATAAAAATGGGCAAAGCAATTGAATAGACATTTATCCAAAGAAGAAATACAAATGATCAACAGACATAGGAAAAGATGATCAACATCACTGATCATCAGGGAAATGCAAATCAAAACCACAATGAGATATCACTTTACATCGGCTAGAATGGTCATTATTAAAAAGACAAATGATAACAAGGGTTGGCAAGAATGTGGAGAAAAGTGAACCCTTCTACACTGTTGGTGGGGATGCAAATAGATCCATTTACATTATTGAAAACAGAATGGAGGTTACTCAAAAAATTAAAAACAGACCGACCATACAACCCAGCAATCCCACTTCTGGGTATATACCCAAAGGAAATAAAATGTGTGTCTCAAAGAGATATCTGCTCTCTCGGCAACGTTACTCACAGTCAAGATGTAGAAGCAACCTCAATGTCTGTCAATGAATGAATGGATTAAAAACAATTTAGTATAACTACACAATGATAAATTATTTAGCCATAAAACAAGGAAAATTCTGCCATTTGTGACAATATGGATGCTAAGTGAAATAAGCCAAACACAGAAAGAGAAAAACTGCATCATCTCATTTATATGTGGAATCTAAAATAGTCAAAACTCATAGAAGCAGAGTAGAATGATGGTCACCAGGGGCTGGAGGGAAGAGGAAATGTGGTGATGTTAGTCAAAACGTACAACATTTCAGTTATTCCAGATGAGTAACTTCTGGAGATCTAATACACAACAATATAAATATAGTTAACAATACTGTAAACTGAAATTTACTAATAGAGTAGATCTCACCAAAAAAAAAGAAAGGAAATGGTAACTACATGGGGTCATGGATATGTTAATTAGTTTGATCATGGTGGTCATTTAACAATGTATACACATATCAAAATATAAGTCGTATGCCTTAATTCCTATTATTATTCCTATTAATTCCTAAAATTGTACCTANAATCTTCACCTGTGTTCGTCACTGGCTTTTACAAACTATAGGTCTTGTAAGCCCCAGGGCTCAGTGGAAATGCCTCAGGTCTCACCAAAGGAAAAGTTCTATCCTCTCCCCCACCCCCTTATCCAAGCAGCTCCCCTTTTACTTTGTAAATATTACATTGCAATTCTACATAGAGTTCATTTAAACGAAGTGTTCCACTGCTAAAGATTGATTGCCTCTTACCATGGATCATTTTAGACCTAAATACTCAAAGGACAAATATCTAGACATCAAAATGGAAAGGAGATTTCCAAATCAGGGAGCAGACTGACCCCAAGAGACCACCTCAGGGATGATTTTCTAGACTGATGAACCAACCAGATGCATCTGAGACAGCAGGAAAATAGAAAAGTACCGAAAACTAAAGATGTTGTATTGGTGCCATGGCTTTACCTGTGAGGCAAACAGGGTGCAATCAAAATGGGGGAGCAAACAAACAGGTACAGTGATGTTAAACTAGTTGAGAATTATATTCTTGGAACCTATGAGACTTTGAATATTCTCTGTCTGAAAATAACCAAGCCAAGGCTGTCATGGATAGAGGGTTCACATTTTCTTGCCATTTTTGTGTTAGTAAATCTTTTTAAATGTTTATTTATTTATTCTGAGGGAGGGAAGAGAGAGAGAATCCCTAGCAGGCTCTGTGCTGGGCTCAATATGGGGCTCAATCTCACAAACTGAGATCATGACCCAAGCAGAAACCAAGAGCCAGGTGCTTAGCTGGCTGAGCCACCCAGGTGCCCCTGTGTTAGTAATTTTTTATTGAATGATAGACGTCATGAATATCATCTTGTTGAGGATCTGGATTTTGTTATGTTCCTTCAGAGTGTTGAAGTTTATTCTGTCAAGAAGTTAAGGTATTTGTGGAAAATTTTGGTCCTTTCAAGGTTTGTTTTTAAGTTTTGTTTGGGTGATTCTAGTATAGCTTCCAGACTAGTGCTAATTTAGCCCATTACAAATGCACGACTATTTCATTTTTTACTGAATGCTCCAGGAATTCAATGTGGTCTCTCCACTTTGACTGGTTAGAATTCAGATGTCTCCTAGCCAGATCGCAGCTCCCCAGTAGTTTTTCCTTGCCTTGGACTTGTGAAATTGTACCATATGCACATGCAGCTTTGTATTCAGCAAAAGATACAAGAGGATCCCAAGCAGTTTTCTGGCGCGTTTTCTCTGCATAACTCCCTCTTCTCTGGTATTTTGTCTCATGAATTTCAGATACTTTAGTTTCAGTGAGCTTTAAGCTCTGTCATCTTGACTCAGCAAAACTACCCTGCTTGAGTTTCCCCTCCCAGCTAGTGGTCTAGAAAATACATCAGTCAGAAGGCTGAGGCAATCACAGGGCCCACCTTATTTCCTATATCTAAGGAATTATGGTCCTGTACTTTTTGATGTCCAATGTTTGACAACTGTTGTTTCATATACTTTGTCCAGTTTTATAATTATTTATTCAGGAGTTCAAATCTGCTGCCATTTATACTGTCATGGCCAGGAGGACTTTGGTCACCTTCAGACTTCATTGATCCACACATTTTTGTTCAATAGCTTCTATAGTCTCATCCTGTGCTAAATCCCAAATGATATACACAGGAGAAATAAAAAAGCATTCCTGGATTTAAGGAGCTTACAAATCAGCAGAAAGGAGAACACATATGAAGTCACTGTTTCCTTTTCTCAGAATGTTCTCTTTAGTCTCCCTTTGTGCCTGGCCAACACCTCATCTAGCTCAAATACTACTTCCTACGAAGCTACTAGATGGGTAGAACCGATGAGGCTCTCCTTTGAACTGAATTATACACTACACATGTTCTTTGTTCTTTAAGCACCTTCTTGTGTTTATTTGTTTATGTATTTGTTTCCCTCACTTAAACAGTGAGATCCTTTAAGACAAGGGCCATGTCTTTTCCCTAGCACCCAAAGGAATAATTAGCATGGAGCAGACATGCAAGGCAATAAATTCCAGTTAAATAAAGGAATTAATGAGTAAATATTTGGATATGAGCTAATTAAAGCACAATCAAGTGCTTAACAGTGATACTATTATGCAAGAAAAATTGGACAAAAAGAAATCACAGAGCACTAGGAAAATTGGCAAGGCTTTGGAAATGAAGTGAATTGGTGTAGTAGGTAGAATGATGCCTTCCCCCACAAGGTGTACATGTCCTAATCTTTAGACTGTGAATATATTGCCATACATGGCAAAAAGGACTTTGCAGATATGATTAAGTTAAGGGCCTTGAGGTGATGAAATTATCCTGGATTATTGAGCTAGGTCCAAGACAATCACAAGGGTTCTTAAGAGTCATAGAAGGAGATGTGATAATGAAAGCAAAAATAAAAAAAATAAAAATCCAGAGCCATGCAGTGTGAGAAAGACTTGATCAGCTATCGCTATTATTGAATATAAAGGAAAGATGATATTAGCCAAAGAATTTGGGAAGGGGAAGCCTCTAGAAGTTATAAAAGGCAAGAAAATGGACTCTCTCCCTAAAGCCTTCAAAAAGAATGCAATCCTGACAACATGTTGATTTTGGCCCAATGAGACCATTTTGGACTTCTGACCTCCAGAAGTGTAAGATAATAAATTGGTATTGTTCGAAGCCACCAAGTTTGTAGTAATTTGTTACAGCAGCAATAGGAAATGAATAGACTTGGACATAGAGAGCTAGGCTGAATTCGTCTAGGCCTGTAAAGGAATCTGGGCTGATGTAAGAATTGGGGACATTTGATTAAGATCCATGGATCATCACGGCAGATGTTGGCACCTCAAATGGAATACTTCCGGACAACAGGAGATAAAAACATAAACAAAACTGATCCTCAAAAGTCATGCAGAAGTCAGAAATTGGCTCTGACAGACAAAATGCAGGCACATAGACCAGCATTGCTGTGTCCAGAGATGATACTGAGGGCATTACTATGTCCAAAGATTTCACTCTTTCTTTGGGGGAGTTTTTGGAATCCATTTACAAAGATGAATCTCCTTGCAGCCAGTCTTCACAAAGAAGTGGGCTCATGGAATATTCATTCATGTACTCATTCATTCCCTGCACTATATTGTCGAGCTACTAATGTTTTCACTACTGTAGACACAGTCCCTACCCTGTAGGAGACCATGTATAGTAGGAAAGACAGATAACTTTAATATAAGTATAGTAGGATGGGGTTNTTTTTAAAAAAAAAAGAAAGAAAAAGGGTCTTATAACTGCCCTTTGCTAAAGGCTTTGAAAGACACATGCCTGCTCCCAAAAGAGACTGTAAAGAGCCATTGGATAGAAGGATCTGCCATCACTCCTCTCATAATGAAGTATGCCTGTCCTTGACCACACTGAAAGTTCCAGATTATTTGAAAACCTAGGACTAGCTGGAGGTGGGGGGGGGTGTGTGGAGAAGAGGGAAATCAGGGACCCTCATCAATAATGGTCTTTGATTACACTGAAAGGAAAACCCATGGGTACAATCCTCTGGAATCTGAGTGTATTTATGATGGGCTAGTAGTTAGAAATGGGCTCTCCTTGCAAAGCATGCCAAGACATTACCTAAAGCAAAATATGTCAAGTGTTATAAGAGTGGCAAAGTGACATGGGGGTTCCACATTGGTGTGGTCAGAGAAGTAACAAGCATGACTTCTGATCCCCCAAATATCTCTCCACTAAGAGCTCAGAACCTAAAATTCTACCGTCAACACCTAAAACATTTGTCTTACACATTGCTTTCTTTCCACATTATCTTTTTGAGAGAGCTAGTCTCCTTCATCTTAAAAAGTTGATGGAATAACAGATGGGACTAGCAGTAAGAAGGAAGATGTGGCTCTTTGTTCTCATTTGAAAAGACTCTGCTTTTCATCATTTATAGAGATCTCACTATTTACCGCTGCTGCTGTGGTCTTTGCTCATCAGCATTCCCTGAATATGAGGTAGAATGCATGTAAAAATAGAATGCAAACAATTGCTCTGTGCCAGCTTCTTCACAAAAGAGATTGCTGCTCTGGCTTTGGCTCAGTTGAAAGTAAATCTCATTCCTTGGGTGATAGACCCTGCCATTTAAACTGGAACAAGATTTTCATTTTGTGTGCTTAAATGATGAAGTCCTTGAATAAAACTGGCTACTCACAAAAAGGGTGCCTGTTAAGTGCACAAGATCCTTACAAAGTCAGGGCAGCTTTTAGTGTCTGCCAGGGATAGTGGGCTAGATGCTGGCTGTGGAGGCTGCTTTTGGTGCTTCTAGAGTGAGCTTTATTCGGGTTTTTCCATCAGACTTTCCTAGAGCATTGATGCTCATCTAGTCCCACAGGCAAGTTTTTCTTTTCTCCTCTTTAGGTGTGTATCTTTGGTGACTTCTTTGGGGCGTCCAATGCCTAAATGCCCCCCTCTGTGCTATCCATGGGCAGAGGAAGCACAGCAGAGTGTAAGGAGCAGCTCACATCGAGCAAGCAAATGACCCTCAAGTACCCCACCCAAGTTTCTTCCTTTTTCCACTCTCAATCACATCAAACCAACAACCCATCTAAGGGACCCAAGGCTGAGTTACATTATTAGACCAGACTGTCATTGGTCAAAGTTACTAAGTGATAGTAACGAGGCAGAAAGTAGCCAAAAGCAGAGCAGTGGAACCAGAGAAACAAATCAGAGAGAGAGAGAAACGTCTTCAGAGGCCCATTGGTTTAGTCTTGCTAACTCCAGTTCACTTGACATCTCTGGGTTAGGGACTTAAGGACAGCCTCAGGATAGTTTAAGAGACTGAGCATCAGTGATCCCCAAACTTTATTTCCTTACTTTGAATCCAAGAAGTGGCACCATATAGAGGAAAGAGCATTTGTCTGGTGTTCAGAACACTGGGTTCTAAAGCCTGGTTGAACCATTACTTAGTTGTGTGACTTTGAACAAACCTCTTTCAATTCCTGGGCCTCAGGTTCTCCTGTAAAATGAGGGGGAAGAGTAGGCTACACTGCTAAGGACCTTAAAAGCTCTGACACTTCAAGAGTCAAAATAAAACTCACACCTTTGCTCAACCATTTGTATTTGACTTTGGGCAAATCACTTATCCTCTCTGAACTTAGTTTCTCCATCATAACAGGAGAGGCTGGACTATGTTGTCACGAAGAGCCCTGCCAATCCTGACATTCAATGCAACATTTCCCAAAGCCAGAGGAGGTGCTGACTTTCTGTGACAAGGAAAATCCTCACTGGACATTTTGAGAGCAGAAAGTTGTCTCTTGCTTCCTAGTGCATGTGCTCATGTGTCTGGCATAACTCATTGGGTGGGTCCAATTTTCCAACAGTTGCATTTTTGCTTGGTTGACTTCTTGTTGGGACAAGTGTGCAATCCATTCTGTGAAAGTAATTAAACAAGCAGCTAGAGGTTCTAAGATTCTAGTTCTCCCTTAAGAAGGAAATACATTCCCTTTGGGAGCTAGGTCCCAAGGCACGCCTCCTAGGATCTGGTAACTAGCTGCCTGGCAGGAGAATCAGCCCTGTGAGGAGGTGAGCACCTACACGGTGTGCCCTGAGGAGTAATGGGGGAGGGGTCTTGCCACTGCACAATGTGTCTCCTCCAGTGCTTGTCATTATGCCTCTAATGCTCCGGTTTAAAATACATTCATTCAGTATTTGCAGATTTCATTCAGGGTACGAAAAGATTGGTGGCCTGGAGGTTGGCTGCAGCCTGCCAAAATACTTGGCCAACACAGTTTTAAAGAAGATTTGAATTCAGAAAAATGCCTCACCTGTGAGCCATAATCTTCACCATCACCTTTTGTATTATTGTAGCTCACAGTTAGTGCCCCAGGATACTTTAATACCAGTAATTTCTGTGGAGCCAGGTTTCTGCTCCTCACTTTGTAGTTCTTCCTTGCCTGGGAGGTAGGTATTTGGAAAGTTGAGCCTAGAAATAGGGTACTGGGTGGGAGCTGAAAGGTTTAAAGACACCTGATATGTTCCAATGCCTTCCCAAGTGCCAGGAAGGATTTTATATCCAGGATTAGCCTGCTTACCCTGCCTCAGCCCATCCAGAGGGTTTTAATCTGTACCCCTTGGGGCCTGAATGTGGAGCTCACCCCTGTGGGTAACTGCTGGCTCCAGCAGTTTCTTCCAAACCCAGTCCTGGCTGGGGAAGAGAACATTAACTGGCAATGGCCCGTGGCCACAGAAGCATTTCCCAGGACTGGCCTTTGGCTTCAGAGAGAGGAAGGTGAAAAAGAACATTGAAAAATTGTTCATTGTTCGGTATCACTTAAACTTCCATTTAATTTCTTAGAACCTGGAAAGAAGTCTCTGGAAAGGCCTTGTGGACATAAAGGTCAAACTTCCCTTAGAGTAAAAGAGAAGTCTTTTAGGTCATGTGCAAAAGGTTTCCTTTCAGTTTACCACTCACTTAACTGCTGAACCTGTTTTTCCAGCTCACCACCTCAAAGTCCCCTCCAAATCAGCCTGGACAGGAGATAAACAGTATGCTATTCAACTTGTCCTGCTTCCCAATCACACCTGTAGCTCACCTCTTGCTCTAGAGCAGAAGGTCCCTAGAGAATGGGGAAAAGTGAGGCCAGGGCTTGTTCCAGGGAAGTTGGTAATGGCATCAGAACCTCAAACTTCATGACGATTTGTGTAGCTCCTGCCTACACCATTCCATTGGCATTTTCTCATCTTTTTCCTGGATAAGGCTGAGGAAAGCAATACTATTGAACAGCACAACAGGTCTGTAGAAACTCCTGGAAGTCTAGAAACTTTGTCCTCAGTAATTGGCACCCACCTCTAGCTTTCTTTTTTTAATAGTTTTTTTTATTCGTTTTTTTTTTTAACAAATAGCTTATTGTCAAGTTGGTTTCCATATAACACCCAGTTCTCATCCCCACAAGTGCCCTCCTCCATGCCCATCTCCCCCCTCCTCCCACACACCCATCAGTCCTCCATTTGTTCTCATCATTCAAGAGTCTCTCATGGTTTGCCTCTCTCCCTCTCCCCCACCATTTCCCCCCTTCTTCTCCCCCATGGTCCTCAGTTAAGTTCCTCCTAATCCTCCCATATGTGCAAACATATGGTATCTGTCCTTCTCTGCCTGACTTATTTCGCTCAGCATAACATCCTCAAGGTCCATCCACGTTGCTATACATGGCCAGATGTCATTCTTTCTCATTGTATGTAGTATTCCATGGTATAGGTAAACCACATTTTCTTGATCCATTCGTCAGTTGATGGACACTTAGGCTCTTTCCATGTTTTGGCTATTGTTGANATAGATTTTGGATACTAGCCCTTTATCTGATATGTCATTTGCAACTATCTTCTCCCATTCCTTCAGTTGCCTATGAGTTTTATTGATAGTTTCCTTTGCTGTGCAGAAGTTTTGATCTTGATGAGAGCCCAAAAGTTCATTTTTGCTCTTGATTCCCTTGCTTTTGGGGATG
>NW_027529536.1:0-12734 GCF_008692635.1 Crocuta crocuta
TTTATTGAGGGCTGCTTTATGTCCCAGTACGTGATCTATCTTGGATAATGTGCCATGCACCCTTGAGAAGATAGTGAATTCCATGATCTCAGATTGTAGAATTCTAAATATATCTGTCAGATGCATCTGGTCCCATGTGTCATTCAAGTCCATTGCTTCTTTAGTGATTTTCTGTCTGGTTGACCTATCCATTGCTGTAAACAGAGTATTAAAGTCTCCTACTATTAGCACGTTCTTATCTATAAGATTATTTCTGTTTGTGATTAATTGTTTTATGTATTTAGTTGCTCCCTTACTCTGTGCGTATACATGTATAATTGTTAGTTCATCCTGATCGATAGACCCTGTAATTATTATGTAAAGCCCTTCTTCATCCCTTGTTATTGTCTTTAATTTAAAGTCCGGTTTGTCTAATATAAGTTTAGCTACTCCAGCTTTTTTTTTTTTTACTTCCCTTAGCATGATAGATATTTCTCCATCACCTTACTTTTAATCTGAAGGTATCTTCCAGTCTAAAATGTGTTTCTCATAGAAAGCAAATAGATGGATTTTGTTTTGTTATCCAGTCTACCTTATGTCTTTTGATTGGAGCATTCAGCCTTTTACATTCAGTGTTATTATTGAAACATATGGGTTTAGAGTTATTGTATCCTTTCCACAAAGGACATATGCTTGTGGTGGTGTTTCTGATATCTTGCGTTCCTTGCAACACTTCCCTCAGAGAGTCCCCCTCAGAATTTTTTGTAGGTCTGGCTTAGTGGTGACAAATTATTTCAATGTTTGTTTATTTGGAAAAGCTTTTTTCCCTCCTTCTATTTTGAATGACAGACTTGCTGGATAGAGGATTCTTGGCTGTATATGTTTCTGTTCATCACATTGAAGATCTCCTGCCATTCCTTTCTGGCCTGCCGAGTTTCAGTACATAGGTCTGTCACCATTCTGATAGGTTTCTCTTTGTTCGTTAGGGCCCTTTTCTCCCTAGCTGCTTTCAAAATTCTCTCCTTGTTCTTATATTTTGCCAGTTTCATTATGATATGTCATGCAGACAATGACGTGTGAGGGGAGTTCTCTGTGCCTCTTGAATTTCAACTTCTACTTCACTTCCCAGGTTGGGGAAGTTCCAGGACTCCTTCACACCTTTCCCTCTCTCTTCCTTTTCTGGGATTCCTATGATATGGTTATTGCTCCGTTTGATTGTATCAGTGAGCTCCCGAACTCTACTTTCATGTTCCTGGATCAGTTTATCTCTCTTTTTCTCAGTTCCTTCTTTTTCTATAATGGTATCTTCTAAATCGCTTATTCTCCTTTCTACGTCTTCTACCATCCATTGGACACCTCCAGTTTATTATGTATCTCATTGATTGCATTTTTAAATTCACCATAAATGTTTTTAAGCTCCATATTGTTTGTAGCCATAATTTCTCCGATGTCCTCTATGCTTTATTCAAGCCCGGCGATTAGTTTTATGATTATCGTTCTAAATTCTTGTTCAGTTATGTTGCTTTTATCTGTTTTGACCAGTTTTCTAGTTGTCATTTCTTCTTGGGGTTTCTTTGGAGGAGAGTTCTTCCGTTTTGTCATTTTGGTTAGCTTTCTATCTTTTGTTACTTTTAAAAGCTTGTTGTCCACCTGGCCCCTGCGAGTTCTGCTGTATTAGAGAGGGCTCTTTTGACTATTCAAGGTCTGTCTGCTCAAAAAGTGTTCTTTGGATGGTGTCTCTTGGTTTCTCTTGTTGAGCCTTTGGTTATTTTGTTTCCCTGCTGGTAGTGGTATTTGGGACTCTCCACCATGTGTAGTTTTGCTTGTTTCTTCAGGCAGCTCTGGAAAAAGAAAACAGACAACCACAGAGGAAACACAGGTACACAAACACACAGATAAAACCAATAAACACGCAAACCCAGGCTCAGGTAAAAACAGCTACAACAACAAAATAGCTATCTGGAAGTGATGGGCGTGGTTTGGTGTAGGCAGGTCTTGTCTCCACTGTGTCTACTGGCCTCCCTGAGGCTCAACCTTGGTGATTGTGGGGGAAACAATGGCGTCGCTCCAGTCCCTTCTCAACCAAGCATTACAAATCACTTCTTCGGGTCCAATCTCCCTGTATTGAGGATGTAGCCAAGGTGGGCTGAGTTCTATGCCCCATGCTCTGCCTCGTTTCCAGGTCCCAGTCCACGGGCTTTGTTATATCACCCTGAACAGTCCCATAGGTCGCTGCTTCCCTGTTACCGGGGGTTGAGTGGTGGGTGGTGGAAGTTCGGGGAAGGTAGCAACTCCAGGTCCGCAGAGTCCGCATTGCAGCAGCGCNCCCAAACGTTGCTGCGGCTTCACCGGGGCCAGCGTTGTTTCAGTGGGCCACAGTCTCACGCGCCGCTGTCACTTCACCCAGGGCCAGGACCCCCTCCGCAGGCGTTGCTGCCAGTTCAACGTGACGCTGCCGCCATGGATGGTGCCAGGTGAGTGGCAGTTCAGTATTTACTGGCGCCTTCTGGGACCAGCGCACCTAGTTTAAAGTCAGCAACCCAGCCAGAGCTAAAAAACAAACTCTATTTCAAAGCTGAGGGTTTTTTCCCCCCTCTTCTCTAGGGACGATTCTATGAGCAATCTCTGCTTTTCTTTCCTTTCCCCTGGACTCTTGTCCCCTAGCCAACCACTCGCTGATTAATCACTCATCGCAGTTGCATGCAAGCTGTGTTCCCTCCCCTCCGTCCATATCTCTGGGTCCCTTCCCGCTTTTATCTTCCCCAGTTTGCACTCAGGCACTTATGAGGTTTCCTTCCCAGTGTACTCTGTCTCTTTCTCTTCCAAAACTCCTGTGGCTCAGTGTCCTACGACTTCAGGCCTTCTCTGTTTGAGAGATGGGTGCAGGCTAAATATACGGAGCTCCCTACTTCTCGGCCATCTTGCCTCCTCAATCGGATACATATTATTATAAAATACACATGATATATTCTCCAGAATAGAACACAGACAAGGCCATAAGTAAGTCTCAACAAATTCAAAAAATCAAAATCATACCATGCAGCTTTTCTGACCACAACATTATGAAACTGGAAATCAACCACAAGAAAAACATCTGGAAAGAACACAAATATATAGAGGTAAAATAACATTCTACTAAATAATGATTGAGTCAACCAAGAAATCAAAGAGGAAATTAAAAAAAAATTACATGGAAAAAAGTAAAATGCAAACAAAATACTCCAAAATATTTAGGATGCAGCAAAAGTGGTTCTAAGAGGGAAGTTTATAGCAATACAGGACTATCTCAAGAAACAAGAAAAATCTCAAATAAACAACTTAATCTTACACCTAAAGGAATAGAGAAAGAAGAAAAAATAAAATCCCAAACAGGTAGAAAAGACATGATAAATATTGAAGCAGAAAATAAAGAAATGACGACAACAACAACAAAAAAAACAACAAATAGAACAGAGGGAAGAAACAAGAAAATTGTTCTTTAGAAAGATTATCAAAATTGATTAACCAACAGGCAGTCATTGAGAGAGAGAAAACTCAAGTAAACAAAAGCAAATGAAAGAAAAATAAAAGGTAAAACCACAGAAATAGAAACAAGTGTAAAAGAATATTATGAAAAATTATATGCCAGCAGAATGGACAATGTATCAGAAATGGATAAATTCCTAAAAAACGTAATAACCTCCCAAAACTAAACAAAGAAGAAATAGAAAAAATTGAACAGACTGAGTATAAACAAGTAAATTGAATCAGTAATTTTAAAAAAAAAAACAACAAAAAACCTCCCATACACAAAAGTCCAAGACCAGAAGTATTCAAGGGCCAATTCTAGTAAACACTTAGAGTTAATACCTATTGCTTTTAAAAAATATAAGAGAAAGCAAAACTTAAAGTACATTCTTTGAGGTCAGAATTAACCTGATACCTAAACCAGACAAGGACAACACAAAAACATAACTACAAGCCAATATCTCAAAATACCATAGATGCAAAAAATCCTCAAAAATATAGAGTAGCAAACTGAATACAGCAGTACATTTAAAAAATTCACCAAGAACAAGTAAGATTTATTCTCAGGTAACAAGGGTGCTTCCATATTCTCAAATCAATCAACATGATGCATCACGTCAATAAGACAAAGAGTAAAAAGTTTATGATTTTTTTCAACAGACACAGTAAAAACATTTGACAAAGTACAAAATTCATCAATCATAAAAACTCTCAACACAGTAGGTTTAGTGGGAACATAGCTTGACATATTATAAGGTATATTAAAAAATAAAATGCACAACAAACATAATAATCAATAGGGGAAAACTGAGATCTTTCCCCTTAATGTCAGGAAGAAGACAAGGATGTTTATTTTCATCAATTTTATTCAACATAGGTATATAAATCCTAGCCACAGAAATCCAAAAACAAAAAGAAATTAAAGACAGGTAAATGGGTAAAGAAAATTAATTTTTTTTCAGATGACAAATATATATATATACATGATTCTAAAGATTCCACAAAAAAACTACCAGAATTGACAAATAAATCCAGTAATGTCACAGTATACTAAATAAACATACAGATATATGTTGCATACTTGTACACTAATAATGAAGCAGCAGAAACAGAAATTAAGAAAAAAATCGCATTTACAATTACATTAAAAATAATAGTGGGCCTATGAATAAACCTAACCAAAGATGTGAAAGGCCTGCATTCTGAAAACTATAAAACGATGATGAAAGAATTGGAAGGTGACACAAAGAAATGGAAAGATAATCCATGCTTATGGGTTGGATGAACAAGAAATATATGCAGTCAATGCAATCTATACAAAAATATTAACATAATGCTTCACAAAACAAGAACAATGCTAATATTTGTATGGAACCACAAAAAAACTGAATTGCCAAAGAATTTTGAAACAGAAATCAAAATTAAAGGTATCAAAATTCTAGACTTCAAATTACACTACAAAACTGTAGTAATCAAAACAGTATGATGCTAACACAAAAATAGACACGTAGATCAATAGAAAAGAATTTTTTAAAAAAACGAAACAATATGGTCAATTATTTTTACATGGGAGAAAGGAATATACAATGGGAAAAAGACAGTGTCTTCAACAAATGACTTTGGAACAATTGGACAATTACATGAAAAATAATGAATATGGACCACTTTCTTACATCATATACAAAAACAAATTCAAAATGGATTAAAGACATAAATATTGGACAGGTTTGATGGTTATAAAAATCCTAGAACAGGCAGTAATTTCTCTGACACTGGCCCTAGCAACATTCTTTCTAGATATGTCTCCTGAGGCAAAGGAAAGAAATATGAAATTAAATTATTGGGACTTCATCAAAATAAAAAAATCTTCTGCATTGTTAAAGGAAAAATGAAGAAAACTAAAAGGCAATGTAGTAAATTTACAAATGACTTAACCATTAAATGGTTGGTATCCATAATATTTAAAGAACATACACAACTCAATGCCAAAAACGCCATACAATCCAATTTTTAAAATGGACAGAACACATTAACAGACATTTCTCCAAATAATACATCCAGATGGCCCATAGATACATGAAAAGATGTTCATCACCAATATCCAACAGGGAAACAGAAATAAACACTTCAGTGAGATATCACCTCACACTTGTTGGAATGGCTAAAACCAACAACAGAAGAAACAATAGATATTGGCAAGGATGTGCAGAAATAGGAATCCTCTTACACTGTTGGTGGGAAGACAAACTGGCGCAGCCGCTCTGGGAAAAATAATGGAGTTTCTTCTGGAAGCTAAAAATATAGCTGCGCTACAACCACATAACTTAAGTATTGGGTGTTTAACCTCAAAAATATAAAAAAAAAAAACTTATTCAAGGGGATTCATGCACCCCTATTTTTATTGGAGCATTATTTACAATAGCAAAATTATAGAAACAACCTAAATTTCTATCAAAAGATGAATGGAATAAGAAGATGTGGCATACATATACCTTGGAATATTATTAAGCCATAAAATGGAATGAAATCTAACCATTTACAACAACATGCATGGAGCAGGAGATCATAATGCTATGCAAAACAAGTCAGTGAAAGAAACACAAATACCATATGATTTCATGTGTGGAATTTAAGAAACAAAACAAAGAGCAAAAAAAAAAAAATGAGACAGAGGCAAACCAAGAATCAGACTCGTACCTATAGAAAAGAAACTGATGGTTACTGGATGAGAGTTGAGGGGAATGGGTAAATACGTGATGAGGATTAAAGAGTATACTTATCATGAGAGAACTGAGTAAAATATACAATTTTAATAACCCTATTGTACACCTGAAACTAATGTAACAATTTATATTAACTATATTGGAGTTAAAATTTAAAAAAAACTTAATAAAATTAACAAAAATACTAAAATAGAGCTACAGTAGTGAAGACAATATGGTATTGGCATAAGGATACACATATAAATCAGTGGGAAATACTTTAAAATGCAGATATAAAGCCTTACATTTGTGGTCAACTGATATTTAAAAGTGTCAAGTGTCTTCTTTTTTTGTTTGTTTGTTTGTTTTGTTTTGTTTCTTTCTTGTTTCCAGTTAATTAACATATAGTATAATATTTCAGGAGTAGAATTTTGTGATTCATTACTCACATATAACACCCTTTACTCATCTCAACACTGCCCTCCTTAATATGCATCATCTGTGTAACACATCCCCCTCCCTTGTTCCCTCAGATTGTTCTCTATAGTTAAGAGTCTGTTTTATAGTTTTCTACTCTTTTCCTACCCTATGTTCCTCTCTTTCATTTCTTAAATTGCACTTAAGAGTGGAATCATATTGTATTTATCTTTCTTTGACTGAATTATTTCACTTAGTATAATACACTTGTTCAATCAACATCGTGACAAATAACAACATTTCAACTTTTGACGGCTGAGTAATATTCCAGTGTGTGTGTGTGTGTGCGCGCGCGCGCGTGCGCGCGTGTGTGTATCACATCTTTATGCATTCAGCAGTCATTTGTGTTTTTTTTAATTTTTTTTAATGTTTTATTTATTTCTAGGAGAGAGAGAGACAGCGTGAGCAGGGGAGGGTCAGAGAGAGAGGGAGTTACAGACTGAAACAGGCTCCAGGCTCTGAGCTGGCAGTCAGCACAGAGCCCGACGCGCGGCTCGAACCCACGAACCGCGAGATCATGACCTAAGCGAAAGTCTGACGCTTAACCGACTAAGCCACCCAGGCGCCCCGCATTCAGCAGTCATTTGGATTCCTTCCATAATTTGGCTATTGTTTACAATGCTGTTATAGACATTGGGTACATGTATCACTTCAAATCAGTATTTTTGCATCCATTGGGTAAATACCTAGTAGTGAAATTGCTGGGTTGTAGGATAGTTTTATTTTTAACTTTTTGAGGAACTTTCAGAGTGGCTGCACCAGCTTACATTCACACCAACCGTGTAAGAGGGCTCTCCTTTCTCCACAACCTCGCCAACATCAGTTGTTTCCTGTGTTGTTAATTTTAGCCATACTGACAGATGTGAGGTAATATCGCATTGTAGTTTTGATTTCTATTTCTCTGGTTATGAGTTATGTTGAATGTCTTTGCATGTGTCTATTTGCCTTTCTTTATGTTTCTGTATAGTATTCCTGAAACCATTTGTTGAAGAGGCTGTCTTTTTCCATTTAATATTCTTTCCTGCATTGTCAAAAACTAGTTGACCATATAGTTGTGGGTCAATTTCTGGGTTTTCTACTTTGTTAAATTGATCTATGTGTACTTTTTTGCTAGTACCACACTATGTTTATCACTGCAGCTTTGTAATATAGTGTGAAGTTCAGAATTGTGATTCCTCTAGCTTTGTTTTTCTTTTTCAAGATTTCTTTGGCTATTTGGGACCATTTTTGGTTCCATACAAATTTTATGATTGTTTGTTCTTGCTCTGTGAAAAATGCCAGTGGTATTTTGAAAGAGATTGGATTAAATGTGTAGATTAGGAGGGGTTTATGGACCTTTAAAAATATTTGTTCTTTCAATCCATGAACATGAAATGTCTTTCCATTTCTTGGCGTCATCTTCAGTTTCTTTAATCGGTGTTTTATAGTTTTCATAATACAGGTCTTTTATTTATTTGGTTATGTTTATTCCTAGGTGTCTTATGGTTTTTGGTGTAATTATAAATGAGATTGTTTCCTTGGATTTTCTTTCTGCTGGTTCATTACTGGTTTAAAGAGAGGCAACAGACTTCTGTACATTGATTTTGTATCATTTAACATTACTAAATTCATGTCTCAGTTCTAACAATTTTTTGGTGGAGTCTCTCAGGTTTTATAAATAGGGTATCATGCTTTCTGAGAATAGGGGAAGTTTTATTTCCTCCTTGCCAATTTGGATGCCCTTTATTTCCTTTTGTTGCTTGATTGCTGAGGCTAGGAATTCCAGTACTATTTTTAAAAATTTTTTAATGTTTTATTTATTTCTGAGAGAGAGAGAGAAAGAGAGAGCGAGCATGAGCAAGGGAGGGTCAGAGAGGGGGAGATACAGAATCTGAAACAGGCTCCAGGCTCTGAGCTGGCTCTCAGCACAGAGCCCAATGCGGGGCTCGAACCCACGAACTGTGAGATCATGACCTGAGCCTAAGTCAGATGCTTAACCGACTGAGCCACCCAGGCGCCCCTCCAGTACTATTGTAAATAACAACACTGAGAATGGACTAACTATTGGCAATTTATTTCATTTTATTGTTAAGTGATATTATATGGATATATCACATTTTAATCCATTTATCAATTGATTGTTATTTGGATTTTTATCCACTTTTTTGCTGTTATGAATAATACTGCTATAAAATATTTATGAGCATTTTTTTCCTGTNCTATGTTTAAATTTTCAAGGAACTGCCAACATTTATTTAAGGTTACTACAGCATTTTATATTCTCATGAGCAGTGTGTCAGGTTTCCAGTTTCTCCATTTACTCTTCAATGTTGCATGGAATTTTTTATTAGAGCCATTACTCTAAGGAGCTGGAAACATAACAGGTTTTCCTAAAAGAGACCTAGACAAAATGCCAAGAAGTAAGAATTAATCACAAATGAAAGAACAATAAAATATCATGGTCAGGGATCTAATCAAAACAGATATAAGTGGAGGGCCTGTGTGGGTCATTCAGTTGAGCTTCTTACTCTTGGTCTTGGCTCAGGCCCCATATCAGTCTTTGCAATGACAGTGTGGAGTCAGCTTGGGACTCTCTCTCTTCTTTCTCTCTGTCCCTCCTCTCTCTCTCTCTCTCTCTCTCTCTCTCTCTCTCTCTCTCTCCTCTCACAAAATAAATAAACATTTGCATATTTAAAAATAGTTAACATATAGTGCAGCATTAGTTTCAGGAGTAGAATATAATGATTCGTAACTTACATATAACACCCCATTCTCAACATAAAAAGTGCCTTCCTTAATACCTAGCACAGATTTAGTCCGTCACCTCCCCATCTCATCAGCAGCCCTCAGTTTGTTCTCTACAATTGAGAGTCTGTTATGGTTTGTCTCCTTCTCTCTCTCTCTTTTAAAATATTTTTTACCTTTCTCCTATGTTCATCTGTACTAAATTCCATATATCAGTAAAAAATCATATGGTATTTGTATTTTTCTGACTGACTTAGCATAATGCATTCTAGCTCCATCCACGTCAACGAAAATGGCAAGATTTCATTTATCTTTATGGCTGAGTAATATTCCATTGTATATATGTATCACTTCTTTATCCATTCATCAGTTGATGGACATTTGGGCTCTTTCCATAATTTGGCTATTGTTGGTAGTGCTGCTATAAACATTGGGGTGCATGTGCCTCGTTTGATTCAGCATTTTTGTATCCCTTGGAAAAATATCTAGTATTGCAAATAATGGATCATAGTGTAGTTTTATATTTAACTTTTGGGGAACTTCTATATTGTTTTCCAGAGTGGCTGTACCAGTTTGCATTCCCACCAAGAGTGCAAGAGCGTTTCCCTTTCTGTACATCCTCCCCAACTCTTATTGTTTCCTGAGTTGTTAATTCTAGTGATCCTGACAGGTGTGAGGTGATATATCATTGTAGTTTTGATTTATATTATATTTCCCTGATGATGAGTGATGTTGAGCACCTTTTCATGTGTCTGTTTGCTATCTGGATGTCTTCTTGTCTGTTCACGTCTTTTGTCCCTTTCTTCACTGGAATATTCATTTTGGGAGGTTGTTGAGTTTGCTAAGTTATTTATAGATTTTGGATACTCTTTATCGGGTATGTTATTTGTAACTATCTGCTCCATTCCATCAGCTGCCTTTTAGTTTATTTTTTATTGTTTATTTTGCTGTGCGAAGCTTTTTATTTTGATGAGGTCCCATAGTTCATTTTTGCTTTTGTTTCCCTTGCCTTTGGAGACATTTCTAGTAAGAAGTTGCTGTAGCCAAAGTCAAAGTCATTATTTCCTGAATTCTCCTCTAGGGTTTTGATGACTTTCTGTCTCACGTTTAGGTCTTTCATCGATGTTGAATTTATGTTTTTGTGCAGTGTAAGAAAGTGATCCAGGTTTATTCTTCTGTATATCCTGGTCCAGTTTTCCTAGGATCATTTGCTGAAGAGACTGTCTTTTTAGACATTTTAGCAATATTTATATTTCCAATCCATGAGTATTGCATGTTTTTCCATTTATGGTGACATTTTCAATTTCTTCCAAAAGTGTTCTATAGTTTTTAGAGTACAGATCTGTTTGGATAGGTTTATTCCTATACATGTTATGGGTTTTTTGTTTGTTTGTTTGTTTGCTTGCTTTTTGGGTTTTTATTTTTTGGTGAAATTGTAAATGGGATTAATTCCATTATTGCTTTTTCTGCTGCTTCAATTTTGGCGCATAGTGCTGCAGCCAGTTTCAGTATGTTGATCTTATATCCTGCAACATTACTGAATTCATGTACCAAATCTAGCAATTTTTTTGTTGAAGTCCTTTGGGTTTTCTACATAGATTATAATGTCTTTTGGGAGTAGTTGAAGTTTGACTTATTCCCTGCTGATTTGGATGCCTTTTATTATTTATTTATTTTTTTGTCTGGTTGCTGAGGCTAAAACTTCCAATACTCTGGTAAATACCAATGGTGTGAATGAACATCCATTTCCTTTTCCTTACCATAGAGGAAAACCTCTATTTTTCCCCATGGAAGTTGATATTAGCTGTGGATGTTTTGTATATGTTTTTTATGATGTTAAAGTATGTTTCCTCCATCCCTAATTTCTCAGATTTTTTTAAAATCAAGAATAGACGTTATATTTTGTCAAATACTTTTTCTCTAACTATTGAGAGGACTGTGTGGCTCTTCTCCTTTTATTGATGTGATGTATCACTTTGATTGATTTTCAGATATTGAACCAGCTCTGCAGCCCAAGAATACATCCCACGTGAGTGTGGTGAATAATTGTTTTAATGTACTGTTGGATTCAATTTGCTAGTATCATGCTGAGAACTTTTGAACCCATGTTCATCAAGGATATTGGTCATTACTTCTCCATTTTAGTAGGATCCTTGTCTGCTTTTGGAATCAAGTTAATCAAGTTGAACTCATAGAATGAATTTGGAAATTTTCTTTCCATTTCTGTTTTTATAACAGTTTATGAGGAGTAGCTATTAATTCTTCTTTAACTGTTTGGTAAAATTCCCCTGGGAAGCCACGTGGCCCTGGACTTTTGTTTATTTTGAAATTTTTCATTACTGATTAAATTTTTATTTTGATGTTGGTTAATTCAAGTTTTCTATTTATTTCTCTTGCAGTTTTGCTAATTTGTATGTTCCTTGGAGTTTATCTGTCTCTTCCAGATTGCCCAATTTGTTTTAATATATTTTTTCATAATATTCTCTTATATTTGTTTATATATCTGTGGTGGGGATTGTGATCTGTCCTCTTTCATTAGTGATTTTATTTATATAGGTCCCTTCTCTTTTCTTTTTCGTAAGTTTGACTAGTGGTTTATCTACTTTGTTAATTTTTTCATAGAACTAGCTCTTAGTTTCATTGATATGTTATACTGTTTCTTTAGTTTATATAACATTTATTTTTGTTTTAATATTCATTATTTCCCTTCTTCTGTTGGCTTTAGACTTTATTTGTTGTTCCCCTCCTGGCTCGCTTAGGAATATAGTTAGGTTGTGTATTTTAGATTTTTCTTGCTTCTTGAGGTTGACTTGGATTGCTATATATTTCCTTCTTATGGCCACTTTTGCTGTGTCAAAGGTTTTGAACTATCGTGTTTACATATCATTTGCTTCTATGTTTCTTAATATTTCTTCTTTAATTTCCTGGTTACCCACTTAGTTCTTAGTAGGATGTTCTTTAACCTCCATGTATTAATGTCTTTTCCAAATTTCTTCTTGTGATTGACTTCACGTTTGATCATGTTATTGCTTGGAAATATGCAAAGTATGATCTCAGTCTTTTTGTATTTGTTGAGGCCTGATTTTTGACCCAGTATGTGCTCTATTCTGGAGAAAATTTTATGTGCATTTGAAAACAATGTGTATTCTGCCGCTTTAAGGTGAAAAATTATGAATATTATCTGTTAAATCCATCTGATACAATGTGTCATTTAAAGCCATTGTTTCCTTGTAGAACTGCTTAAATGATCTGTCCATAGCATAAGTGGGATGTTAAAATCCCCTTCTATTTTTATAAATGTGTTTAGTTATATTTATTATTAATTGATACATTTTCATTTGGATT
>NW_027529536.1:12792-27820 GCF_008692635.1 Crocuta crocuta
TTGGGGGCATAAATATTTATGACTGTTAGATTTTCTTGTTGGATACTTTTTTTTTTTTATGATACAGTAAATTTCTTCATCTCTTGTTACAGACTTTGGTTTAAAATCTAGTTTCTCTGGTGTCACCTGGGTTGCTCAGTCTGTTGGGTGTCTGACTCTTGATTTCAGCTCAGGTCATGATCTCACAGTTTGTAAGACTGAGCCCCATGTTGGGCTCTGTACTCACACCATGGAGCCTGCTTGGGATTCTCTCTCTCCCTCTCTTTCTGACCCCCCTCAAAATAAATAAATTTTATTAAAAAAGAAATTAAAATCTAGTTTGCCTGATGTAAGTATGGTTACTTCAGCTTTTTTGATGTCCATTAGCAATGTAAATTGTTCTCCATACACTCACTTTCAACCTGCAGATGTCTTTAGGTCTAAAATGAGTCTCTTGTAGGCATGATATAAATAGGTCTTGCAGGGGTTTGTTTGTTTGTTTGTTTGTTGGTCGGGTATTTGGTTGGTTAGGTTTGTTTTGTTTTTATCCATTCTCTGTGCCTGCTGGATTTGGATGTCTCTTTCTTTCCCCCAGTTAGAGACATTCTCAGCTATTATTTCTCATATTAAACTTCTGCCCATTTTCCTCTCTCTTCTTCTTCTGGTACTCCTATGTTATGAATGTTATTATGTTTTATGTAGTCACTGAATTCATTAAATTTACATTCGTGATTGAATATTTTTCTTTCCCTCTACTTTTCAGTTCATTATTTTCTATAACTTTATCTTCCATACCACTATTCATTCCTCTGTTTCTTATATCCTCTTAGTCATTACAATCAGTTGGGTTTGCATTTTGGTTATAGCATTTTTTTTTAATTGCCTGACTAGTTTTTAGGTCTTTTATCTCTGGGGTAAAGGGCTCTCTGTTGTCTGCAATTCTTTTCTCTAGCCTAGAGTACCTTTATGAATATTGTTTTAAATTCTGGTTTAGGCATAACACTTATATCTGTTTCTATTAGATCCTGGGCTGTGACTTGCTCTTGATTTTTGTTTTGGATTTAATTTCTCTGTCTTGATATTTTGCATAGGTCTCTTCTGTGTTAAGAAAGCCTGTTATGTTTCCTGTTTCTGAGTGTAATGACTTTATTAAGAAGAGATCATATACTGTTCACATCCTGGTGCCTCAGAAAATGTCTTTGGTGTATACTGTGTGCCATTTACTGCTAGGTTTTGGCTGCTCTTTCCTTTAGGCCAGTCCTCTGAAGAGTTTCTTCTTTTCTGCATTTGATAATATCTGGACCTTCTGTAGTGTTGACGAGTTTTAACTGTGTGCTTTGGTCTACTTTTTAAAGGAATTTAGATCATATTTCCTCTAGAGCAGAAGCTTTGCAACTATTATAGTCAGCAGGGTGCATGCAGGGGATCTGTGATGATATTCTGCAGGAGAGGATTACTCCTGCTCTGCTCTGGCACAGGTGCCCTAGTTAAAAAAAAAAAAAATAGACCTGCAGAGNGTAATTGACTCAAGCCTCCACTGAGGGTGCTCTGCTGCTCACTGGAGTCCATATAATGGTGGAAAAAATTGTATGATCCTGATTTCACATCCTTGGAGGAGAGAGTTCAGCCTTCTGATGTTCAGGAGGCCCTCACAGAAGGGCAAACAATCTCTCCTATTGTGTCCTAGGCATCCCTCGGATCCCTACCTTCATCCTGTCTGTGTCTGGGCTCTCCCCATCTGGTGGGCACTGCTTCTGTGTTTTGTCTTAGGCAGGAAGGATGGATTTCAAACTCCACATTTTGGATACCAGGCATGGCACGGTCCCATGCTGATCCTCTCGTGGAGGTTCTCATTGTGTTGTGAGTGGTGTTCTTTTGTCCCAGAAAATCCAGCACTGGAACACATAGGGGTGTGAAGTTTATGGTAAATCGTAACAAACAGCTGGCATACAGGTTAGCTGCCCTCATCAAGTTTCTCTGCTCCTATGCCAATGAATGGATCAGTCCAATGGTCCTCACTGGCTCTTTTGTCCCCTGAGATGCAATACCACCTCTCCCAAATGCACTCCAAGAAGGGGATCTGTCTCTCCCAGTGAGACACAGGGGTTCTTAGACTATCCGGTCCATTGCTGGGCCTTTTCCACAAGAACACCACTATGCCTTCCAGGCTCCACCCTAGCAATGGCTCAGACTTCTAAAACTTCAGTCTTTGAGCTGCATTGCTTGTAAAAACTTGTGATAACTGACCTCTCCCATGCTCCCAGTTAATGGTTTTGAGGGTAAGGTTTTCTTGTGCAATCCCCTGAATACTATACTCTCTCTGTCTCTCTCTCTGTCTCTGTCTCTCTGTCTCTGTCTCTCTCTCTCCCCCTACTCTCCCTGATCAGGGCTCCCTGATCTTCACAACATTCAGAATTGTTTTTTCCCCAAAATGATGTCTCTGTACCTCCTACCTTCCACAATGTAGTCTCTTTTCTCCTGTACTTGTGCAGTTTGTTCTCTTTAACTTCAGAACAATTTCTTGGGTATTCTAAATGATTTGATATTTATCTAGCTGTGTTTGAAGAACAAGGCAAGCATAAGGTCCACCTACTATTCTGCCATCTTAATTCAAGAAATTCAGTAAACTCTGTTCCAATTTTTACTACTTCCTCCATTCTGTTTACATGAAATGTAATTTGCTCTTGGTTACTTGTTTCTATCTCAACGTGAATATGNATTTATTTTTGAGACCAAGACAGAGAGAGAGAGAGAAAGACGGAGGGTGAGTGGAGGAGGGGCAGAGACAGAAGGAGACACAGAATTGGAAGCAAGCCTCAGGCTTCGGAGCTGTCAGCACAGAGCCCGACACAGGGCTCAAACTCACGAACCATGAGATAATGACCTTAGCAGAAGTCGGAAGCTTAACTGACTAAGCCACCTAGACAAAATATATTTTTAAAGATTTTTCCTAGACTTTATTTTTGACCCATGGATTACGTACAAATATATGTTTAACCATTAAACATTTTCATATTTTAGATAACATTATGTAACTTATTTGTAGTTTAATTCCAAGATGATCTAAGATTTTACATTTTATGATTTCATTTTTGTAGTTTCTTAAGATTGTTTTATAGCTCAGAATATGGTGTATAATGTTGAATATTCTATATGCACTTCATAAGAACATGCATTCTGCTATTGTTGAATGAAGTTGTCTATAAATTAGATCAAATTTTTGATAGAGCTATTCAGCTATTCATTTCATCTATAGCTTTGCTTTTTTAAAACCTACTTTTAATTAATTATTGAGAGAGATGTTTAATGTCTTTAACTACAAATATAAATATTTTCTTTTCTCTTCAGATTTTTTTCTTTGCCTCAAGTATTAGAACTTTAGTTTTATGGTTGATATATGTTTAGAATTAAGTATTTTGTGGTGAGGAGTTCTATTATTATTATGAAGTATCCACTTTTATATCCATACAATTCTTTGCTCTGAAGTGTGCTTTATCTAAAAAAATATATATTCCATATTTCTTTTGATTAGTGTTTGCAAATTTTACCACACATTGATATTTTATACATATGTATGGCTTAATGTTTTTAAGACCTTTTTGAATTTTTAAGGCTTTATCTTTTTAAATCAGTTTAGGTTTATAACAAAATTGAAAGTTATATAGTTTCCTCATATACTCCTTGTCCCCACACAGACATAGACTCTCATTGTCAATATCACTCATCAAAATGGTACATTTTTTTAAATGAAGGATGAACTTACATTGACACAATGAAATTACCTAAAATTTGTAGTTTAATCTAGAGTTCAGTTTTGGGCATTATACATTTTCGAAGTCTGGGCATTTTAAAAATAATTATTATACATAATTTTAACTGCCTTAAAAATGTTCTATGCACTGCCTATTTACTCCTTCCCAAATCCTGGTAACTTTTTTTTTTCTGCCTGTATAGTTTTGCATTTTTTAAAATGTCATATACTTGGAATCATACAGTATAGAACCTTTTAATATTGGATTCTCTTAGTCACACGTGTTTAAGTTTCTTTTACTTAGTAATGTGTATTTAAGATTCTTATATGTCTACATGTTAACTATATCCAATTGACTAATGGTGCCATTGAGTTCAAATATGTCCTTACTCACTTTATGACTGCTGGATCACTCCATTTCTGAGAGAGGGGTGTTGAAGTATCCAGCTGTGATAGCAGATTAGGAGATTCATCAATTTCTCCATTCAGTTCTATATCTTTTATAGTTTGATGCTTTGTTGTTAGGCACATACACATTAGGGA
The DNA here is from genome assembly GCF_008692635.1 of Crocuta crocuta. Lineage (NCBI taxonomy): Eukaryota > Metazoa > Chordata > Mammalia > Carnivora > Hyaenidae > Crocuta > Crocuta crocuta. The sequence goes on from NW_027529536.1 coordinate 17,066, forward strand.
TTATTACTTCTTCTTGAAGATTTAACACTTTTATTATTATATGATGTCCTTCTTTATCCTTGATAATTATGTTTAAATTAAAATCCATTATGTCTGAAATTAATGTAGCTAATGTTGCTTTATTTTCATTAGTGTTAATATAGTATATGTTTTGCTATTCATATACCTTTAATCAATTTAAGTTTCTTTAATGTTTATTTATTTATTCTGAGAGAAACAGAGAGTACAAGGAGAGGAAGGAAAGAGAGAATCCCAAGCAGACTCCGCACTGTGAGTGTGGAGACCAACACAGGGTAGATCCCATGAGCCATGAAATCATGACCTGAACTAAAATCAAAAGTCAGACACTTTCTGCAGGGACCAAAATGGTGGAGCGGTAGGAAGATCTGTACTTCCTGCATCTCTCAAACAAAGAAGGGCTGAAGCCAAAGGACTCAGAACCCAAGAATCTGTGAGGAAAAGAGATGGAATCTACTAGGAAGAAAACGGGAAAACTGGACAGCCCCATAGATGTGTGATTGACAATTGGGGGAGATAAAAGGGACTGAGCAGGCATGGAGGAGAGGGATCTCCTTCTTTGAAGAGACAAAAGGAAGAGAAAGAGTGGCTAAGGAAGCGTAAGTCTGTATAGAGACAAGAATAAATCCTCGGTCTGGAATGGAGAAGGATCCTATCATCCCATCTCTAACTTCAAGGCTTTCTTCAGACTGGGGCTGGCTGCCTTGTTCCCACACCTGGGGAAGAGAGGAGTTATCTCCAGGTTTGGCAGTATGCTACTGACACAGTGAGCAGTAGGAAGATCTGGTCCCTTGTCCTGAAATGCTGAGGGTCATGGGATTACATTTCTGGCAGCATCATTAATGTGCATGGAATGGAACATTAATGTTCCGTTACTTAGGAAAGTAAAAGAACCAAAGTCACAACCACAGAGAGGAAGAAACATTCTTCAAAAAACACCTCCTGAATGACAAGGCTCTGGAGAGTGTATGAGCCCCCGTTAGTGTAGCAGTACTCATAGGTGCAGAGCACATAGCAAGTTTTTAATACTTACAACTGACAGAAAACTAGCCAAATGATGAAAGGGAAGAGCTCTCCTTTAAAGAAATTCCAGGAAGAAATGGCAGTTAAAGAATTGATCAAAAGAGATACAAGCAACATAACTGAACAAGAATTTAGAATAATAGTCATAAAATTAATCACTAGGCTTGAAAAAGGCATAGAAGACAGCAAAGACTCCATTTTCTGCAGAGATCAAGGATTTTAAAAATAGTCATGATGATTTTAAAAATGCTGTAAATGAGGTGCAAAATAAATTAAGGTGGACACAGTGTGGATTGAAGGGTAGAGGGGACAATAGGTGAATTAGAAGATAAAATTATGGAAAAAGAGAAAGCTGAGAAAAAGAGAGATAAATTGATCCAGGAACATTAAAGGAGAATTCGAGAACTGACTGATGCAATCGAATGGAACAATATCCTTTCCATAGGAATTTCAGAAGTAGAAGAAGAGAGAGAAAGGGGATGAGGGGGTACTTAAAAAATCATAGCTGGGAACTTCCCCAACCTGGGGAAGGGAAAGAACATTGAAATCCAAGAGGCACAGAGAACTCCTCTCAGATGTAACTTGAATGCATCTTCTTCATGACATATCATAGTGAAACTGGCAAAGTACAAGGATAAAGAGAATTCTGAAAGCAGCTAAGGATAAACGGGCCTTAAACTACAAAGATTAACATATAAGGGTAGTAACCTAATGAAACATGGCAGGCCAGAAAGGCATGGCAGGAAATCTTCAATGTAATGAACAGGAATAATATGTAGCCAAGAATCCTTGAACCAGCAAACCTGTTATTCAGAATAAAAGGAGAGATAAAGGATTTCTGAAATAAACAAACAAACTAAAAGAATTGATCACCACTAAATGAGCATTACAAGAGATCCTAAGGGGGGCACTATGAGGGAAATGTTGCAAGGACCACAAAGTACCAGAGGCATCGCTACATGCATGAAACTTACAGATAACACAATGATTCTAAACCCATGTTTTTCAAAAATAACTCTGAATGTGCATGGACTAAATGATCCAAACCTAACACATAGAGTATCAGAATAGATTAAAAAAAAAAAAAAGACCTAACAAATATAAGCTGTCTATAAGGAACTCATTTTAGAGCTGAGGACACCTTCAGATTGAAAACAAAGGGATCTAGAACTATCTATCATGATACTGGAAGTCAAAAGAAAGCTGGAGTAACTATACTTATATCAGACAAACTAGACTTTAAAGAAAAGGCAGTACAAACAAATGAAGAAGGGCATTATATAATAATTACAGGCTCTTTCCATCAGGAAAAGCTCAAAATGATGAACGTCATTGCACTGAATTCTGGAGCACCTAAATATATAAAACAATTAATCACAAACAGAAACAATCTTATTGATAAGAATGTGCTAATTGCAGAAGACTTTAATACTCCACTTACAACAATGGATAGATCAAATAAAGAGAATCACAAAATAAACACTGGACCTGAATGACACATTGGGCCAGATGAACTTGACAGACATATTTAGAACTCTACATTCCAAAGCAGTGGAATTCACTTTCTTCTCAAGTACACATGATGGTACATTCTCCAAGATAGATCATATACTGGGTCACAAAGCAGTACTCAATAAATATAAAATAATTCAGATCATACCGTGCATGCTTTCAGATCACAATGCTATGAAACTTGAAATCAAAAACAGGAAAAGTCTGGAAAACATCAAAAAGCATGGAGATTAAAGAACACCCTACTAAAGAATGAATGGGTCAAACAGGCAACTAGAGAAGATACTTAAAAATATATGGAGGGGTCGGAGAGGCAAGATGGTGAAGAAGTAGGAAGCACCGTACATTTTGCCTGCACTCATCTCTCAAACAGAGAAGGCTTGAAGTCGTAGGACACTGAGCTACAGGAATTTGGGAAGAGAAAGAGCCAGAGTCAATGGGAAGGAAATCTCATGAGTGTGTGAGTGCGAACTGGGGAAGATAAAATCATATCAGGACCAGAGACACGGAGGGAGAGGAGGGAACCCGGCTTGCATGCAGCTGCGGTGAGTGATAAACCGGCGAGTGGTGGTGAGCTGCTCAGAGTCCAGGGGAAAGGAAAGAAAAGCTGAGATTGCTCATAGAACCGTCCCTGGGAAGAGAAAAACCTTGGCGTGGAAAGATAGTGTTTTTTAGCTCTGGCTGGGGTGCTGACTTTAAACTAGGTGCCCTGGTCCCAGAAGGCACCAGGAAAAACTGAACTGCCTTGCGCCCTGCACCATCCTTGGCGGTGACTGCCCGGTGAACCGGCAGCAACGCCTGCGGAGGTGGTCCCGGCGCATGGTGAAATGGCGGATACGTGAGCGAAAAGTTGCCTGCTGAAGCGGCGGTGGCCAGTAAAGCAGTTGCGGCGCGGTGAGGCGACGCTGACTCTGTGGACCTGCAGTTGCTACGATCCCCAGACGCACGCGGGTTGTATTGCTGCTTAATCCAGGGGGATCTGAGGCTGCGGCACCTCCCCAACACTCCACTCAGCCCCCAGCAACAGGGAAGCAGCGACCAGCAGAGCTATTAATGGCGGTATAACAAAGCCTCTCAGGAGTAATCAGACTATATAGTTTCACCGAATAACACCACCATCTTTCTCTCACCTCTCCAAAGATATTCCACCGTTTAGCTCTTTGAAAAAAGATTCTTATCCCTTCTGCCTATTCATTCTATCTCCAATTTTGCCTCATCTCCGCCCTATCATCTCTCTCTTTCTCTAGCTCTTCAACAAGCACTGAATACACCCGGCTATTTACTAGTAGCTGGGAAATCTGGTTATATGCTTTAAACCGATCTTTCTCTATCAGTTTTCCTCATTCTTCCTTTTCTTTTCTTCTTTTTGACTTTTCAATGTATTTTTATTTTCTTTCTCCTTCCTTCCTCTGTCTTTTCTCATTACTTTTTAGTTTTCCCTCTTTGTTAGCATGATTGTTGGATTTGTTTGTACGTTTGTGTTCTTCGGTTCCCTGTGTGTTTGTCTGTCTGTTTTCTTCTCAAGGGCTACCTCAAGAAATAAGCCAAAGTACACATGGTGGAGAGTCAGAAATATCACTACGACTAGGAAAATAAAATAACCAAGGACTCAACAAGAGAGACCAAGAGATACCATTCAATGAACACTTTCTGAAAGGATAAGCCCTGGACAGTCAAAGAGTCTTCTTGGGTACAGCAGCGCTCACAACTGCACAGTACATAACAAGTCTTTAAAACTAACAAGAGACAGAAAGCTAACCAAAATGACGAAATGAAAGAGCTCTCCTCCAAAGAAACTCCAAGAAGAATTAACAGCTAATGAACTGCTCAAAACAGATATAAGCAGCAGAACTGAACAGGATTTTAGAACAATAATCGTAAAATTAATCTCTAGGCTTGCAAAAAGCATAGAGGACCTCAAAAAAACTATGGCTACAACGAACATGGAGAACAAAAATAGGCATAATGAATTAAGAAATGCGATAAATGAAATACATAATAAACTGGAGGTGTCCAATGCATGGATTGAAGAGGCAGAAAAGAGAATAAGTGATTTAGAATAGACCATTATAGAAAAAGAAGAAGCGGACAAAAAAAGAGACAAACTGATCCAGGAACATGAAAGAAGAGTTCGAAAGCTCAGTGATATAGTCAAATGTAACAATATCCATACCATTGGAATCCCAGAAGAGGAAGAGAGAGGGAAAGGTGCTGAAAGAGTCCTGAAACAAATTATAGCTGAGAACTGCCCCAACCTGGGGAAGGAAGTAAACATTGAAATACAAGAGGCACAGAGAACTCCCCTTAGATGTAATTTGAATTGATCTTCTGCACGACATATCATAGTGAAAATGGTAAAATATAAGGACAAAGAGAGAATTTTGAAAGCAGCTAGGGAGGAAACGGCCCTAAAATAGAAAGGGAAACTTATCAGAGTGGTGACAGACCTATCTACTGAAACTTGGCAGGCCAGAAAAGAATGGCAGGAGATCGTCAATGTGATGAACAGAAAAAATATGTAGCCAAGAATCTTCCATCCAGCAAGCCTGTCATTCAAAATAGGAGAGATAAAAGGCTTTCCAAATAAACAAAAATTGAAAAAATTTGTCACCACTAAGCCATCCTTACAAGAAATCCTGAGGGGGAAGCTCTGAGGGAAGTGTTGCAAGGAACGAAGACACCAGAGACACCACCACAAGCATGAATTCCACAAAGGACACAATGACTCTAAACCCACATTTTTCAATAATAACACTGAATGTAAATGGGCTGAATGCTCCAATCATAAGACATAAGGTAGCAGAATGGATAAAAAAACAAAATACATCTATTTTTGTCTACAAGAAATGCATTTTATTTATTCTTTTAATGTTTTTATTTATTTCTAGCAGAGAGAGAGAGACAGCGTGAGCAGGGGAGGGNTGCTACGGGAAGTCAAAAGAAAGCTGAGTAGCTATACTAATATCGGACAAACTGTACTTTAAATTAAAGACAATAACAAGGGATAAAGAAGGGCATTATATAATAATTACAGGGTCCATCTATCAGGAAGAACTAACAATCATAAATGTCTACGCACTGAATATGGGAGCACCTAAATATTTTTTTTTGGATTTCCATCTTTTTATTTTCTAATATTCATACTTTGGAAGAATATGTAGCAATATTCCTGGTCCAACAATCTGCCCGCTGGAGCCATCAAACGTGGTAGATGTGTTTAGATAGGATAATTTACGTGTCTTCACCTTTTTGTTGAAGGTGATTATACTCTTTGGCGGTTATTCTTTTAAATAAAGAGGGTTTTTGTTGTTGTTAGTTTTTCTTTCTTTCTTTTTTTCTTTCTTTCTTTTTTTACTGANAGGGATCTGACAGATATATTTAGAACCCTGCATCCTGAGGCCAAGGATTTCACTTTCTTCTCAACTGCGAATGACATATTCTCCAAGATAGATCCCATACTGGGACATAAAGCAGCCCTCAATAAATATAAAANAAGTCTTAAGAGGAAAGTACATTGCACTCAAGGCCTATATCTAGAAAGTAGAAAAAACGCAAGTGCAAAATCTAACAACTCGCCTAAAGGAACTAGAGGCAGAGCAACAAGAGCGCCCCAAACCCAGTAGAAGAAGAGAAACAATAAAAATCAGAGCAGAAATAAACAACATAGAGACCAAAGAAACAATTTAACAGATCAATGAAACCAAGAGTTCGTTTTTTGAAAAAATAAACAAAATTGACAAAAATCTAGCTAGGCTTCTCAAAAAGAAAAGAGACAGCACCCAAACAGACAACATCATGAATGAAAATGGACTTATTACAACCAACCTCTCAGAAATGCAAGCAATTATCAGGGAATACTATGAAAAATTATATGCCAACAAATGGGACAACTTAGAAGAAATGGACAAATTCTTAAACACACACTCACTACCAAAATTCACACGGGAAGAAATAGAAAATCTGACCAGACCCATAACTAGTGAAGAAATCGCGTCATTTATCAAAAATCTCCCAACAAATAAAAGCCCTGGACCTGATGGCTTCCCAGGGAAGTTCTACCAGATATTTAAAACGGAATTAATACCCATTCTTCTCAAACTATTCCAAAAAATAGAAATCGAAGGAAAACTTCCACACTCATTTTATGAAGCCGGCATCACTCCGATTCCCAAGCCAGACAGAGATCCAGCAAACAAAGAGAACTACAGGCCAATATCCTTGATGAATACGGCTGCAAACATCCTCAACAAATCCTTGCAAATCTAATCCATCAGCACATAAAAAGAATTATCCACCAAGATCAAGTAAGATTCATTCCTGGGTTACAGGGGTGGTTCAACGTTCGCAAATCAATTAATGTGATACATCACATCAACAAAAGAAAAGATAAAAACCATATGATCCTGTCAATAGATGCAGAAAAAGCATTTGACAAAATACAGCATCCCTTCTTAATAAAGACTCTTGAGAAAGTCGGGATAGAAGGAACTTACTTAATCATCATAAAAGCAATCTATCAGAAGCCCACAGCTAACATCATTCTCAATGTGGAAATACTGAGAGCATTTCTCCTGAGATCAGGAAAACGACAGGGATGTCCACTCTCACCACTGTTGTTTCACATAGTGCTAGAAGTCCTAGCATCAGCAATAAGACAACAAAAGGAAATATGGAAACAAATGAAAATAAAAATACAAGGATTCAAACCCTTTGTGATGCACCAAAGTTAGCCTTAAGAGGAAAATACATTGCAATCCATACCTTTCTCGAGAAACAAGAAAATTCCCAAATACATAATATAACAGCATACCTAACGGAACAAGAAGCAGAAGAGGAGACACCCCAAATCCAACGGAAGAACAAAAATAATAAAGATCATGGCATAAATTAACAATATAGAAAAAAAAAACATTTGAACAGATCAGTGAAACCAAGAGGTTTTTTTTTTTTTTTTTTAATAAACAAAATTGATAAACTTCTAGTCTGGCTTCTCAAGAAGAAAAGAGAGAGGACCGAAATAGATAAAATCACTAATGAAAATCAATTTATTACAACCAATCCCCCAATCCCTCAGAAATACAAGCACTTTTCATGGAATACTGTGAAAAATTATATGCCAACAAACTAGACAACTTAGAAGAAATGGATAAATTCCTAAACACACACTTGCTACCAAAATTCACATGGGAAAAGATAGAAAATCTGAACAGAGCCATAACTAGACACAAAGAAATGGAAAAACATTCCATGCTCATGGATTGGAAGAATATAGTTAAAATGTCATTACTACCCAAAGCAATCTACACATTCAATGCAATCCTAATCAAAATTGCACCAGCATTCTTCTTAAAGCTAGAAAAAACAATTCTAAAATTTGTATGGATCCTAAATGACCCTGAATAGCCAAAGTAATACTGAAGAAGAAAATCAAAGTGGGAGGTCACAATTTCAAACTTTAGCCTCTAATACAAAGCTATAATCATCAAGACACTATGGTATTGACACAAAAACAGACACATAGATCAATGGAGAAGTATAGACAACTCAGATTTGGAAGCACAAATGTATGGCCAACTAATCTTTGACAAAGCAGAAAAGAGTATCCAATGGAAAAAAGACAGCCACTTTAAAAAATGGTGCTGTGAGATCTGGACAGCAACATGCAGAAGAATAAAACTAGACTTCTTTCATACATCATACAGAAAAATAAACTCAAAATGGATGAAAGACCTGAATGTCATACAGTAAACCATCAAAACCCTCGAAGAGAAAGCAGGCCACAACCTCTTTGACCTCAGCCGCAGCCATTTCTTAATTGGCACATCCCGAAAGGCAAGGGAATCAAGAGCAAAAATGAACTATTGGGACCACATCAAGATTAAAATCTTCTTCATGGCTAAGGAAACAATAAACAAATCTAATAGGCAACAGACAGAATGGGAAAAGATAGTTGCAAATGACATATCAGATAATAGGCTAGTATCCAATATCTATAAGGAACTCATCAAACTCCACACTCAAAAAACAAATAATCCTGTGAATAAATGGGCAGAAGGCATGAATAGACACTTTTTCAAAGAAGACATTCAGATAGCAAATAGACACATGAAACGATGCTCAATGTCACTCATCATCCAGCAAATAAAAAACAAAACCATACTGAGATAGCACCTCATGCAGGTCAGAGTAGCTAATATGAGCAAGTCAGGAGACTATAGATGATGGCGAGGATGTGGAGAAATAGGCACCCTCCTATACTGTTGTTGGGAATGTAAACTGGTGCAGCCCCTCTGGAAAACAGTGTGGAAGTTACTCAAAAAATTAACAATATAACTCCCCTATGTCCCAGCAATAGCAATGCTAGGAATTTACCCAAGGTATACAGGAGTGCTGATGCATAGGGGCACATATATCCCAATGTTCATAGCAGCGCTTTCAACAATAGCCAAAACATGGAAAGAGCCTAAATGTCCATCAACTGACGAATAAATCAAAATGATGTGGTTTCTATATACAATGGAATACTACATGGCAATGAGAAAGAAGGAAATCTGGCCATTTGTAGCAGTGTGGATGGAACTGTAGGGTATTATGCTAAGTGAATTAAGTCAGGCAGAGAAAGATAGACACCATGTATTTCCACTCATATGTGGATCTTGAGAAACTTAAGAGAAGACCATGGGGAGGGGAAGGGGAAAAATTTAGAGATGCAGGGAGGCAAGCCATAGGAGACTCTTAAATACTGAGATCAAACTGAGGGTTAATGGCGGTTAGGGGAGAGGGAAAAGTGGGTGAAGTGCACTGAGGAGTGCACTTGTTGGGATAAGCACTGGATGTTTTATGGAAACCAATTTGACAATAAACTATATTTTAAAAATAATAAACTTTTCTAAAATTGAAAAAGAAAGGTTGGACAACTGACTGAGCCACCAAGACACTCCTCAATTTAAGTTTTATATTTATTTTTTTCCAAAATAAATGAATTCCCAAAAAATCAAAGAAACAAAATCAGAACAAAACTTGTAAACAAAGAGAACAAACTGATAATTGCCAGATGGAAAGGAGGTGGGGACATGGAGAAAATGGATGAAGGGGACCAGAAGATACACTCTTCCAATTATGGAGTGAGTAAGTCATAGAAATAAAAATAAATGAAGATAGGGGCACCTGGGTGGCTCAGTCGGTTAAGCGTCCGACTTCGGCTCAGGTCATGATCTCCCAGTTTGTGAGTTCGAGCCTCGCATCGGGCTCTGTGCTGACAGCTTAGAGCCTGGAGCTTGAATCAGATTCTATGCTTCCCTCTCTTTATGTCCCTCCCCTGCTCACGCTGTCTCTCACTGTCTATCAATAATAAATAAATTTTTAAAATTAAAAAATTAATGATAGATGGTAGCTTCACTTGTGATGAACATAGCATATCGTATAGTAAATTTGAATCATCATGTTGTACACCTGAAACTAATGTAACATTGTATGTGAACTATACTCAAAAAAACAGTGTTTCTTAAAATTGTTTATGTTTTATTTATTTTTGAGAGAGAGAGAGAGAGAGAGACAGCGTGAGCAGGAGAGGGACAGAAAGAGAGGGAGACAAAAAATCTGAAGATTGACTCCAGGCTCAAAGCTAGCTATCAGTACAGAGCCCGACACAGGGCTCGAACCCACAAACCAGGAGATGAAGACCTGAGACGAAGCTGAACGCTCAACCCACTGAGCCACCCAGGAGCCCCTAGTGGGGTTTTTTTTAGACAATATATAACTGGGTCTTATTTTTGATACATTCTAATTATATCTGTATTTTATTTGGTCCATTTAGAATACTGATCTTCAAAGTGATAGTTGATTTAGATTAATTAATATTTACCATATGGTTCCTAATTTTTTATTTTTGCCCACTTTCCTTATTATTAATTTTGTCTGTCACTATTTTTCTGGTGTGTGTGTGCGTGTGTGTGTGTGTGTGTGGTTTTAAGTGAACATTTTATATAACTCCATATTGTTTCCATTTTAGCATATGTTACACTTCATTTACTTATTTCAAGTGGTTAAATAAAACCATTTTCAAATAACACCACTATTTTATGAGTAGTGTAAATACCTTATAAGAAAAAATCCTAGTAACTTCTTCAACCTTCTTGAGTCATTTCAACCATTTATTTATTTTATATATAAATATACATAATCATATATTTGAGCATCTAT
>NW_027529536.1:27832-43740 GCF_008692635.1 Crocuta crocuta
AATCAATGGTATTTTTGTCACTTTTTGAATACTTATATGTTAGATCAATTAAGAGTAAGAAAAGTTAACGCTTTTATTTTACCTTCACATGTTCCAATTACAATGCTCTTCCTTTCTACATGTAGATCAGAATTTATGATGTAAATTATTACCTTTCCTTCTAAAAAAGTATTTGCCTCAAAGAAAGGGTTTGCCTCTCTCCCTTTCCCCCACCATTTCCCCCCTTCTTCTGCCCCTCGTTCCTCAGTTAAGTTCCTCCTAATCCTCCTATACGTGCAAACATATGATATTTGTCCTCTGCCTGACTTATTTCGCTCAGCATAACACCCTCAAGGTCCATCGTTGTTGCTACACATGGCCAGATTTCATTCTTTCTCATTGTCATGCAGTATTCCATGGTATAGATAAACCACATCTTGATCCGGGGCGCCTGGGTGGCTTAGTCGGTTAAGCGTCCGACTTTCGCTTGGGTCATGATCTCGCGGTTCGTGGGTTCGAGCCCCGCGTCGGGCTCTGTGCTGACAGCCAGCTCAGAGCCTGGAGCCTGTTTCAGAGTCTGTGATTCCCTCCCTCTGACCCTCCCCTGCTCATGCTGTCTCTATCTCTCTCCTAGAAATAAATAAAACATTTAAAAAAAATTTAAAAAAAAAACACATCTTGATCCATTCGTCCTTGGATGGACACTTAGGCTCTTTCCATGTTTTAGCTATTGTTGAGAGTGTTGCTATGAACATTGGGGTACATGTGCTCCTATGCATCAGCATTCCTCTATCCCTTGGGTAAATTCCTAGTAGTGCTATTGCTGGGTCATAGGGGAGTTCTATTGTTAATTTTTTGAGGAACCTCCACACTGTTTTCCAGAGGGGGAGACTCTTAACTATAGAGAAGAAACAGGGTTGATGGAAGGGAAGTGTACAGGATGGGCTAATTGAGAGGTGGGTGTTAAGAAAAGCAGTTGTGATGAGTACTGGGTGTTATATGTAAGTGTTGAATCACTAAATTCTACTCCTGAAAACAATATGATGCTATATGTTAACTAACCTAAATTTAAATAAAACTTGAAACAAAAAAATATTTTCTTGTGGTCTAAAAGCACACGTTTGATGTGGGTACAGCTAAAATTAAGTTTATTGGAAGGACTCCTTTCTTTGGGGGGGATCCAAAGAATAACCCATTTTCTTATGTTTCCCAGCTGCTAGAGGCCACCTCCATTGTTTCCTTTCTCTAAATTCAAAGCCACTAATGTTGTATCTGTGTGATTATTCCCCTGTAGCTCCAACTCCCCATCTAACCAAAGAAGGAAAAGCATGTCCAAAACCAGGTGATGATGTCAGCATATTTTAGACAGACCTATTTTGGTCTCATTTTGACAACCAATTAGGCATGTATCCACAAACAAAGGTGAAAAAGTGGGACTTCTGGGATCAGTATGATCTGTCAAGGGACCTGGAAGGAGTCTTGGCTACCTGTGCATGTGGAAATAGGCAGAAAGACATCCTTCATTATGAGCAGAGCCAGTAAATCCGCCAAAATTAAAGAAAAGTTTTTACTTCATTTGGAGAAAACTGGTAGAATGCTGACCTAGGCAGACACCCATAGGGGAGAGGGAACCTCTATGTCCTAATATAAGAAATAGAAGACAGGGATATCTGAGTGGCTCTGTCCGTTCAGCGTCTGACTCTGGATTTAAGCTCAGGTCATGATCTCATGGTTCATGAGTTTTAGCCACTTGTTGGGTTCTGCCCTTGCAGTGCAGAGACTGCTTGGGTTTATCTTTCCCTCTTTCTGCCCTTCCCCACTCATGCTGTCTGTCTCTCTCAAAATAAATAAAAACTTAGAAAAATTATTTAAAAATAAATAGAAGACATACGAAGGGTAGACGTCAAGAATGTTAAAATAAACGAGACAGGGTGAGAACAACAACAAAAAATTTTTTGATTTATGAACTCTATGACACATACAAGTATTATAGTGATTGAGATTACAGAAAAAAAGGAAGAAGACAGAAGCAGAAAGTTTATTTAAGTAACTAATAAATAAGTTCCCAAACCTAGGGAGAGTCTTGGACACTGAAGGAAACAAAATTAATAGTTCACCCTGTTATCTCAATACAAATAACGTTCTCCATGGCACAATATAATGAAAATCAAAACTTTAAGATAGAGTATCCTAAAAGTAGGCAGAGAAATAAACATTGTAATCTATAAAAAAACGCATATTAGGCTATCAGTGTATTTCTCAGTAGAAACCCAGAGAAACAGACCTGGAGAGAGTAGAAAACCTAAGGGGTGTTGTAAAAGAAGTTTAAGAATAAAGTTTACAAATAAATATAAAATATAACCAATAGTAGCATATTATGCTCAATTTAAGAAATTAAACATTATCAGTAAACTTGAAACTCCTTGATACCACCTTTTGTAATCTGATCATCCTTTCTGCACCCATAAATCACTATATCTTCAATTGGATTAATATAATTCTTTTGCTCAAGTTTAGAATTTTACTGTTTATTTTTGCATGTTAATGAATGTCACATAAAATTGCATATTGCTCTGAAGATTGCTTTTTAAAATTATTGACAGTGAGTTTCTAAGGTTCATCCATGTTTGTTCCCATAGGTAGTATGATGTCAGAGTAGAATATTCTAGTCTATGAATATGCAACTATTTATAGCCCAAGCTTCAGCTTCTGTCCATTGATATTTGGGTTATTTCCTTTTTTTTCCCAATTACAAAATAATGTTGCTCTGAACATTCTTGGATGTGCCTTTTGGTGCATACAAGGAAGAGTTTTCTCTAGTGTAGATGAATAGCAGTAAAATTTCTGGGTCACTAGGAGTAAAATTTCTGAGTTAACACATTTCAGTTCACTAAATATTCCAAGTTGTTCTCCAGAGTGGTTACAACTTCTCCCAATATTCTATAAAGGTTTTTGATCTGCATCGTTTTGAATTTGGTATTATCAATTTATTTTCTCCATGCAGTCTATATTAAATGTTATCTATTAGAAAACTTTAGTGTATATTTTCCTATTTATAACGCTTACTAACTTTCTCTGTATTTTTAAATCTTTACTTCTATTATGTTTCTTGTGTTTGTGTCTTGTTCTAGAGTTTCCTCTTCATTCTCAAGTCTCTCAAATCTGTGCTGTGATAGTTTCTTATGTGTCAACTTTGCTAGGCTAAAGGACCTAGTGTTTAATTAAACACTAATCTTGGTGTTAGCTATAAAGGTATTTTGTAGATATGGCTAAGATCTATAATCAGTTGAGTAAGTAAAGGAGGTTGCCCTTGATAATGTAAGTGGGCTTCATCCAATCAATTGAAAATTGAAAACTGAGGTTTCTTGGAGAAGAAAAAGTTCTGACTCAAGACTTCAGGTTTAACTCCTGCATGAGTTTCTAGTCTGCTGATCTGCTCTGGATTCCAGGCTTGCAGTTTCCTCCAGTCATGTAAGCCAATTCTTTAAAATTAATCTCTCTCTGTCTCTCTTTTTCATCCATTGCTTCTCTTTTTCTGGAGGAGCTGGTGGATACAGGCACTTAAATTCTTTTCAAAAATGTTTATTATTTAATGACTCATATTTAGATCTTTTAGCAAACTGAAATTGATTTTGGTTGCATAATCAAGTAGGGATAATATTCCCAATATTGTTTGTTGAATAGCCTCTCTTTTACCAACTAAGATATAATATCAGGCCTGTCATGGACTAAGTTTCCATGCACATGTGAATATGTAACTGATTCTCCACTCTATCCCATTGTTCTTTTCATTTTTACTGAGTTATTACCAAACTATTATAATTCCTATAGCTTTAGAAAAAAACTTGGTATCTANTGATGTTTTTTAATATTCTGGTTATTGTAATTAGTATTATATTATAAATCACATATTCTGTCAATATAGATTTAACTAACTTCAAAAAAAGAATAAAGTTTACAGTGATAATGCATTTTTTTATTTTTATTTATTTCTAGGGGAGAGAGAGAGAGAGACAGGATGAGCAGAGGAGGGTCAGAGAGAGAGGGAGATACAGACTCTGAAATAGACTTCAGGCTCTGAGCTGGCAGTCAGCACAGAGCCCGACAGCTCAAACCCACGAACCGCGAGATCATGACCTAAGCGAAAGTCGGACGCTTAACCGACTAAGCCACCCAGGCGCCCCATGATAATGCATTTTTGAAAAAATAGTAATACCTCTAATAAACAATACATCCTTTCACTTGAAGGAACAAGAAATAGAACAAAATAAATGCAAAATTAGCAGAAAGAACAGAATAAGAAATATCAAAGGTAGAAATAAATGAAATAAAGAGCACAAAAACAACAGAAAAGATCAGTGAAAGTAAGATATCATAATTTGGAAAGATAAAATTGGCACCCACTTAGCTAGGAGAACTGAGAAAAAAGACGACTCAAATAAGTAAAATCAGAAATGAAAGTGGAAACTTCAAATGATATCACACAAACTCAAATGGTCATTTTTCGACCATGAATATGTGAACAAGTTAGATAATATAGAAGTAATGGAAAAAATACCTAAAGCATACAACCTACAAAGACTGAATCAGAAATAATTAAATAGAAAAATCTGAACAGACTAATAATGTTAATAAAATTGAGTTCGTATTAAAAAAAAAAAAGAAAAAACACCTCCCAACACAGAAAATCGTAGTTCTGGATGGTTTCACTGGTAAATTCTACCAAACATTTAAAGAAGAGTTGATGCAAATCATTCTGAAAATCTTCAAAGAAACTGAAGATGAGGAAACATATAAATACTCCTTTTATGAGGGCACTATTACCCTATTATCAAAATAGGCTAAGGATACTAGAAGAAAGAAAACTCTAGGCCAATATCTCTGAAGAATATAGATAAAAATTTGCAATATGATATTAGCTAACTGATTTCAATAACTCATTAAAAATATAGTTTCTGTCCTTCTCTGACTGACTTATTTCGCTCAGCATAACACCCACAAGCTCCATCCATTTTGCTACACATGGCCAGATTTCATTCTTTCTCATTGCTATGTATTCCATTGTATAGATAAACCAAATCTTCTTGATCCATCCGTCAGTTGATGGACACTTAGGCTCTTTCCATATTTTGGCTATTGTTGAGAGTGCTGTTATCAACACTGGGGTACATGTGCCCCTATGCATCAGCACTCCTGCATCCCTTGGGTAAATTCCTAGCATTGCTATTTCTGGGTCATAGGGGAGTTCTATTGTTAATTTTTTGAGGAATCTCCACAGTTTTCCAGAGGGGCTGCACCAGTTTGCACCTATAGGAGGATTAGGAGGAACTTAACGAAGGATCATGGGGGAGAAGAAGGGGGAAAATGGTGGAGGAGGGGGGGAGGCAAACCATGAGAGACTCTTGAATTCCGAGAACAAACTGAGGGCAGATGGGGGTAGGAAGAAGGGGAAGGGGGATGATGGGCATTGAGGAGGGCACTTGTGGGGATGAGCACTAGGTGTTATATGAAAACCAACTTGACAATAAACTATTTAAAATATATATTATATGCCATGACAAAGAGGGATTTTTACCCAGAATGCAAAAATAATTTAACATGTGCAAATCAATAAATGTGATATAGTACATTAATAGAGAGAAAGATAAAAATTATATGGTCATCTCAATAGATGCAGAAAAAGCATTTAACAAAAACCAATGTCTTTCCATGATTAAAACCTTCATGAAATTGGATATTGAAGTCACATACACCAACATTATAAATACTTTATACAAAGAAACCCACAGCAAGTATCATATTCAATGCTGAAATATGAAAAGTTTCATTTCATATCAGAAAGGAAACAAGTATGTCCACTCTCACCACTTATTCAACACAGTACTGGACAGTTTGATTCCAGCATGTGATCAAGATTAATAAATAAAATGGAAAAAATATTGGGAAGAATAAATGGTCATTATTCACATATGGTATAATTTTCTATACAGAGAACTCCAGACACAACACAAAACCTGTTAAATCTAGTCAACAAATTTAGTAAAGTTGCAGAATATAAAATTAACCTGGAGAAATCAGTTTCATTTCTATATACCAGTAACAACATATCTGAAAAATAAATAAAAGAATACTATCCCATTCACAATAGCATCAAAAATTACACAATATTTAGGAATAAATTTACTCAAGAAGGTAAAATACTTGTACAATGAAAACTATGACCTTAATTTAAAAATTGATGAAAAGACCAAAAAGAACAAAGATACTCTGTGTCAACGATTTGGAAAAATCTATTTTGTTAGAATGTCTTTAATGTCAAAACCATCTAAGAGAGAGGATAAGATGATGGAGTAAAAGGACCCTAGACTTCTCTCATCCTTAGAACATAGATAGATAAATATCAAAACATTTCAAAAACCCAAGAGATCAATCTGAATGGTGAGAGAAAAAACTGCAAAACTAGAGAGAGAGGAAAAAAGCCACATCGTGGAAGGTAGGAGGGGTAGAGACATCATTCTGGGAAGAAAATAATTGCAGGTGCTATGGAGGGAAGGGGACCTTGACCTTGGAGAGAGGAAACAGTGAGTGATACAGAGAGAAACAGAGAGAAGGTGACACACAAGGAATTACACATGAGAACTCCTTGCTCGAAACCATTGACTGGGAAAACTAGAACAGCTGAATACTGCAAGATTTTTACAAATATTGGAGCATAAATTCTGAATTTGATAAGTCCATGCCACTGGGTTGAGACTGGTACGCATAGTAGTGTTTCTGTGGGGAAGCAGGGCAGAGACCTATGAGTGGACAGCATAGCTTGAGGATCCCCCCAGTACCCCTCCTGTAGTGCATTTGGGAGAGGTGGCATGGCCTCTCTGGGGACAAAAGAACTGGTGGTTGCCAATATGTGGCACCTTTATTAGCATAATAACAGATACACCTACTGAAGGCAACAAACCTTGGTTCCAGCTTTTTGCTGTGTTTCAGCATAAACTCCACTACATGACTGTGTGAACTGGCACCAGCCACAGCATGACAAGTCCCTCCCCAAAAGGAACAACATGGGTCCATGAATGGCAAGTCCCTAAAGTTTGGAGCTTCAAGTTTTGGAACCCAGCCATGCATTTGAGATAAAACACAAGAGTACTGTGTTGCCTGGCAAGAAGATACATCAAACACAGTGTGAAGGCAGGGATCTGAAGGAATCCAGGGACAAAAGAAAGGAGATTGTTCACTCTTCTGTGAATGTGAAGAGTGGATGGACACTCCCTGCTCTGGGAATGAGGGAGTGGGGCAACATTATTTCCCACTCCCACATCCGCTCATAAGCACGACCAAATTCAGTGAGCAACACAGCACAACTCAGTGGAGACCAGAGCCACTGACACTAAATGCCACTGCTTTGTACCCTGTAGGTGCATCTTAACTAGGGCAAGTTCACCTGAGAATCAAGGCAACAAATTCGACCACATAAAACCAGCATAAAACCCACGCATGACGAGTCTACTGGTTATAGAATGCTGCAAAGATTCAGCTCTAGAGGGAATAAGATCTAGCTTTAATTAATTAATTATTTATTTATTTAGGACCTCTGCTTAATATAGCCACTACTCACAGGAGCAGGACTATAAGGAGGCTTTTTACCAATGACACAAAATAAGCAGTGACCTATACAAAATGATAAAACAGGAGAATTAACCCCCCAAAAAGAACAGGAAAAAGTCATGGCCAAGGATTTAATCAATACAGATATAAATATGATGACTGAACCAGAATTTAAAACAATTACAAAGATACTAGCTGGGCTTCAGGAAAGCATAGAAAATGCTGGGATATGCTTTACTGCAGAGAATAAAAGAACTAAAAACTACTCAAGTCAAAAATTAAAAATTTTATAACTAAGGTGTTAACCTGACTGGATTCCTAGACAAACATTAACAAATCAGAGAAATGGATCAGTGATATAAAACATACAAATATAGAAAAGAATGAAGCAAAAAACAACAAAGAAAGTTATTGGATCACAAATATACACTTAGTGAACTCTGTGACTTGTTAAAACATAACATTTATATCATAGAAGTTCCAGAAGAAGAGAGAGAAAAGGGGACAGAAAGTTTATTTGAGTGAATTATAGCTAAGAAAATTCCCTAATCTAAGGTAGAAAACACGTCAAAACCCAAGAAGCATACAGAATACCCACGAAATTGAACAAAAGGTCGCCATCACCAAGCATATAACAATCAAGCTGATAAAATACATAGAAAAGTAAAGATTCCTGAAAGCAGCTAGGGAAAAAAGTCCTTAACCTACAAGAGAAGACAGATCAGATTTTCAAGTGATCTAGCTACAGAAAATTGGCAGGCCAGAAAAGAGTGGCATGGTACATTTACGTGGTAAGCTGGGAATTAATGCCGACTTTGAAGCCAGTGCGGCACCAGTCCACAAACCAGATGCTTCGCTTGGTCTTGATGGTGGCAATGGCAGCATTGACATCTTTGGGAACCACGTCGCCACGGTACAACAGGCAGCAAGCCATGTATTTACCATGGCGAGGGTCACATTTCACCATCTGGTTGGCTGGCTCAAAGCATGCATTGGTGAGCTCTGCCACAGAAAGCTATTCATGGTAGGCTTTCTCAGCAGAGATGACAGGGGCATATGTGGCCAGAGGGAAGTGGATGCAGGGATAGGGCACCAGGTTGGACTGGAATTCTGTCAGATGGACATTCAGGGCTCCATTAAATCTGAGGGAAGCAGTGATGGAGGACACAACCTGGCTCATAAGGCGGTTAAGGTTAGTGTAGGTTGGGCATTCAATATCGAGGTTTCTATGACAGATGTCATAGATGGCCTCGTTGTCTACCATAAAGGTACAATCAGAGTGCTCTAGGGTGGTGTGGGTAGTGAGGATGGAGTTGTAGGGCTCAACTACAACAGTGGAAATACTCTATTCAGCAAGATTATCATTTAGAATAAAAGGAAAAATAAATAATTCCCAGAGAAGCAAAAACTAAATGGGTTCATGACCACTAAACCACTCTTCCAAGAAAGCTTAAAGGACACTCATTGAATGGGAAAGGAAAGAAAGACCAAAAGCAAAAAGACTAGAAAGGAACAGAGAACATCACCAGAAACATGAACTCTACAGCTAATACAATGACAATAAATACATTTCTTTGAATAATCACTCTAAATATAAATGGACTAAATGCTCGAATCAAAAGACAGAAATATCAAAATTAATAATAATAATAATAATAATTATTATTATTATTAAAAAGAACCATCTATATGCTGCTTACAAAAGACCAATTTTAGACATAAAGACACCTGCAGATTGAAAGTGAGGGAATGAAGAACCATCTAATATCCTAAAGGACATCAAAAGAAAGCCAGAGTAGCCATACTTATATCCGACAAAGTAGATTATAAAGCAAAGAATGTAATAAGAGACAAAGAAGGGCATTATATCATAATGAAGTTTCTATCCATCAAGAAGACCTAACAATTGCAAATATTTATGCCCACAGTGTAATAAGGACACTCATATATATAAATCAGTTAATCACAAAAATAAAGAAACTCATTGATAATAATAACATAATAGTAGGAGAACTTAATACCCCACTAACAGCAAAGGATAGACCATCTGAGAAGAAAATCAACAAGGAAACAATGGCTTTGAATGACACAGTGAACTGGACAGACATAACGGGTATTTTCTGAACATTTTATCTTAAAAACCAGAATGCGCATTCTTTTCAAGTGCACATGGAACATTCTCCAGAAAAGATCACATACTGGGTAACAAACAGCTGTCAAGAAATATAATAAGATTGAGATCATACCATGCATATTTTTAATGTTTTATTTAATTTATTTCTGAGAGAGAGAGAGACAGCGTGAGCAAGGGAGGGTCAAGAGAGAGAGAGAGATACAGAATCTGAAGCAGTCTCCAGGCTCTGAGCTAGTTGTCAGCACAGAGCCTGATGCGGGGCTCGAACCCACGAAACATGAGATCATGACCTGAGCTGAAGTCGGACGCTTAACGAACTGAGCCACCCAGGCGCCCCCATAATATGCATATTTTTTACCACAATTATATGAAATTTGAAGTGAATCACAAGGGAAAAAATTAAATACCACAAATACAAGGGGGTTAAAAGAACATTCTACTCAAGAACAAGGGAGTTAAGTAGAAAATAAGAGAAGACATAAAATACATGGAAGTAATGAAAATGAAAACATTAGAGTACAAACATTTGGGATGTAGCAAAAGTACATAAGAGACATGTATATTGTAATACAGTCCTACTTAAAGAAGCAAGAAAAGTCTCAAATACACAACTTAACCTTACCCCTAAAGGAGCTAGAAAAGGAAAAACAAATGAAGGCTATAGCCAGAAGAATGGAAATAATAAAGATTAGAACAGAATTATATTATACAGAAATAAACAAGAAATGTAGAACACATCAACAAAATGAAGAGATGGTTCTTTGAAACAATTAGCGAAATTAATAAACCCTTTGCCAAATTTATCAGAAGAAAGGAAAAAGGATCATAATAAATAATATTATGAAAGAAAGAGCTCACAACCAACACTACAGAATTACAAACAATGATAAGAGAGTATTATGAAAACTTACATGGCAACAAACTCAGTAATCTGGAAGAAATGGATAAATTCCTGGAAACAAACAAACCACCAAAACTGAAACAGGAAGAAATAGAAAATTTGAACAGACTCATAACCAGCAAAGAAACTGAATCAGTGGTCAAAAATCTCCTAAAAATTAAAAGTATATGATCAGATGGCTTACCAGAAGAATTCCACCAGACATTTAAAGAAAAGTTAAAACCTGTTCTTCTCAAACTGTTCCATAAAATAGAAATGGAAAAAAAAATTTCCAAACTTATTCTATGTGACCAGAATTACCTTGTTTTCAATAACAGCCAAAGATCTCACTAAAAAAAGGAATTACAGACTAAATTCCTGAAGAATATAGATCCAGAATATCTCAACAAGGTACTATCAAATTGAATCCGACAATATAGTAAAATAATTATTTACCATGATCAAGTGGGTTTTATTCCTGGGCTACAGGGATGGCTCAATACCCACAAATAAATCAACATGATAAACCACATACATAAAATAAAAGAACCACATAATCCTCTCAGTAGATACAGAAAAGGCATTTGACAAAATAAAGCATCGATTCTTGATAAAAAAAAACTTCCAGAAAATATGGATTGAAAGAAAATACCTCAAGATCATAAAGACCATATATGAAAGACTCACTAATAATGTCATCCTCAATGGGGAAAAACTGAAAGCTTTCCCCCTGAGATCAGGAACACAACAGGGATGTTCACTCTCACGACTGTTCATCATAGTAATGGAATTCATAACCTCTGAAATCAGACAATAAAAAGAAATAAAACACATCCAAATTGTCAAGAAAGAAGTCAAACTATACTTCTTTGCAGATGATATGATAGTCTATGTGGAAAACCCAAAGACTCCACCAAAATATTGCTGGAACTTATACATGGATTCAATAAAGTCTCAGGAAACAAAGTCAATGTACAGAAATGTGTTGCATTTCTATATACCAATCATGAAGCAGCACATAGAGAAATCAAGGCATTTATCCATTTATAATTGCACTAAATCACATATGATACCTAGGAATAAACTTTACCAAAGAGATAAAAGATCTGTATGCTGAAAACTATAAAATACTTGTGAAGGAAATTGAAGAAAATACAAATAAATGGGAAAACATTCAATGATCATGGATTGGAAGAACAAATATTTCTAAAATGTCTATACTACCCAAAGCAATCTACCCATTCAATGAAATCCCTATCAAAATAACACAAAGATTCTTCACAGAGCTTGAAAGAACAATTCTAAAATTTGTATGGAACCAGGAAAGACCCTGAATAGTCAAAATAATGTTGAAAAAGAAAACCAAAGTTGGATGCATCACAATTCTGGACTTTAAACTGTACTACAAAGCTATAATCATCAAGATTGTATGGTATTGACACAAAAACAGGCACATGGGTCAATGGAACAGAATAGAGAACTCATAAATGGACCCACACATCTATGACCAACTAATCTTCCCCAAAGTGGTAAAGAGTATCCAAATGGAAAAAAAGCCAGTCTCTTCAGCAAATGGTCCTGGGAAAAATGGATAGTGAAATGGAGAATAAAGATACAGGATCACTTTATTACACCATACACACACACACACACACACACACACACACAATTTACAAATGGATTTAAGACCTAAATATGAGACAGGAAACCTTCAAAATCCTCCAAGAGAAAACAGGCAGCAACCTCTTTAACCTTAGCTAAAGTCAAATCTTACTAGACATACCTACCTAAACAAGGGAAACAAAAGCAAAAAT
This sequence comes from Crocuta crocuta, assembly GCF_008692635.1. NCBI lineage: Eukaryota > Metazoa > Chordata > Mammalia > Carnivora > Hyaenidae > Crocuta > Crocuta crocuta. The sequence continues at coordinate 40,245 of NW_027529536.1, forward strand.
GAATTATTGGAACCTAATCAAGATAAAAAATTCTACACAATGAAGGAAATAATCAACAAAACTAAAAGGCATCTGACATAATGGGAGAAGATATTTGCAAATGACATATTGCATAAAAGCTACTATCCAAAATCTATAAAGAATTTATCAATCACAACACCTAAGGCAAATAATCCAGTAAAGAAATAGGCAGAAGACAAGTTTAGATACTTCTCCAAAAAAAGACATTCAGATGGCTAACAGCCACATGAAAAGATGCTCAACATCACTCATCATCAGGGAAATATAAATCAAAACCACAATGAGATATCATCTCACACTTGTCAGAATGGCTGAAGTTAAAAACTCGGGAAGCAACACATGTTGGCAAGGATGTCAGGAAAGGGGAACACTTTTGCACTGTGGTTGGGATGAAAACTGATCTAGTCAGTCTGGAAAACAGTATATACATTCCTCAAAAATTTTAAAATAGAATTACCCTATGACCCAACAATTTCACTGGTTTTTATCCAGTGGATACAAAATGCTAAATTGAAGAGGCACATACACCCAGATGTTTATAGCAATGTTACCAACAATAGCCAAATTATGGAAAATGCCCAAGTCTTCATTGACTGATGAATGGATAAAGAAGATGTGTTATGTACACAATACACAATGCAATATTACTCAGCCATAAAAAAGATAAGTAAAGGGAAAGAAAATACAATAAGATAAAAACAGAATGAAAGAAAAATCATCAGAGAGAAAAATCATCGAAAGAACTAACTGAGGGTTGCTGAAGGGGAGGTGGGTGCAGGGATGGATTAAATGGGTAAGGGGCATTAAAGAGGGTCCTTGCTGGGATGAGTACTGGGTATCATTAAATTTCAGTCCTGAAAATATTACTACACTATATATTAACTGACTTGAATTTAAATTAAAAAAATACAAGAAATTAGGGATAAATGGAACATATTTGAACATAAGAAAGATCACATATGAGAGACTCAGAACTAGTATCATCCTCAATGGGGAGAAACTGAAGGCTTTTCCTCTACAATCAGGAATAAGCCAGGGATGTCCACTCTCACCATTACTACTGAACGTAGTTGTGGAAGTCTAACCCTGAGAAATGAGACAACAAAAAGAAATAAATGGCATCCAAATTGGCAAGGAATATTCAAACTTTCATTCTTTGTGGGGAACATGATACTGTATGTGGAAATTTGAAAGCCTCCACCAAAAAACAAAAAAAAACCTGCTAGAACCAATACATGAATTCTGTAAAGTCAAAGGATATAAGGGGCGCCTGGGTGGCTTAGTCGGTTAAGCGTCCGACTTNAAGGATATAAAATCCATGTACAGAAATCTGCTGTGTTTCTATACATCATTAATGAAGAAGCAGAAAGGCTAATCAAGAAATAAGTCTCATTTACTATTGCATCAAAAACCATAGCATACCTAAGAACAAACCTAACCAATGAGGTAAAAGATCTGTACTCCAAAAAGTATAAAATGCTTATGAAATAAATTGAAGATGGCACAAAGATATGGAAAAACATTCTATGCTCATTGAATGGAAGGACAAACATTTAAAAAATGTCTATACTGCCCAAAACAATCTAAATATTTAATGCAATCCCTATCAAAACACCACCAGCATTTTTCGCAGAACTAGAAAAAATAATAATCAAAGTTGTATAGAACTACAAAATGTTCCAAATAGCCTAAGCAATACTGACAAAGAAAAGCAAAGCAGAAGCCATCATAATTTTGGACTTCAAACTATATTACAAAGCTGTATTCATCAGGACAGAAGGATACTCACACAAAAACTGATACATAGATTAATGGAACAGAAGAGAGCACCCAGAAGTGGACCCAAAAATGTATGGCCAACTAATTTTCAACAATGCAGGAAAGAGTATCCAATGAAGTGAAGACAGTCTCTTCAGCAAATGGTGCTGGCCAACCTGGACAGCAACATGCAGAACAATGAAACTGGACAATTTTACATCATAGAGGAAAATAAATTCCAAATGGATGAAAAACCTATATCTGAGACAGGAAACAATAAAAATCCTAGAGGAGAACAAAGGTATAAACATCTGACCTCAACTGTGGTCAATTCACACCTGACACATCTTTGGAGGCAAGGGAAACAAAAGCAATGTAATGAACTAATGGGAATTCATCGAGGTTAAAATCTTCGCACAGCAAAGGAAACCATCAATAAAACTAAAATGATGGCTACAGAATGGGAATAGATACTTACAAATGACATATCAGGTAAAGGGTTAGTATCCAAAATCTATAAAGAAGTTATCAAATTTGAAACCCTCTAAACAAACATTCCAGTTAAAAAATGGGCAGAATAGGGGCGCCTGGGTGGCTTAGTCGGTTAAGCGTCCGACTTTCGCTTAGGTCATGATCTCGCGGTTCATGGGTTCGGGCCCCGCGTCGGGCTCTGTGCTGACTGCCAGCTCGGAGCCTGGAGCCTGTTTCAGTCTGTGACTCCCTCTCTCTCTGACCCTCCCCTGTTCACGCTGTCTCTCTCATAGAAATAAATAAAACATTTAAGAAAAATGGGCAGAATATATGAATAGATATTTTCTTAAGAAGCCATACAGAGGAGCCTTGATGGCTCAGCCAATCAAGTGTACAACGTAGGCTCAGTTTGTGATCTCACAGTTTGAGTTGAAGCTCCACATTGGGCTGTGTTGACAGCTGAGACCTGGAGTATGCTTTGGATTCTGTGTCTCCCATCCTCTCTCAACCCCTGCCCCATTTGTGTTCTATCTCTTTCTCAAAAATAAATAAACATTTTAAAAAGCCTTTTTTGACAAAAGGAAGACATACAGATTTAAACATATGAAAAGATGCTCAAGGGGAGAACCAAGATGGCAGAATAACATGGAAATATTTTCTCTGTCTTACATACATGAAATACAGCCAGATCAACACTAAAACATCCTGCACACCTAGAAAACTGATTTGAGGATTAACACAACATTCTGCACTACCTGAACCACAGAACTCAGCAGGTATGCAGCATAGAGAGGTGAACTGGGGGAGAGAGGAGCTGTGGAGGGGAGGGAGTTGTTTTCGCTTGTGGAGAAAGATGGAGATGGGGAGAGAGTATGGAGAAAGCACCCCCCATAAAAGCAGCCAGAGAGAAAGTGTAAAAGTAGAAATAGCCACAGGGTCGGAACTAAAAAGAGAGAAAGGAGAAAGGAGATGGCTTAAATTCCATTAAGACTCTATAAATAGGGGGAGCTAAAAGCCTCAAAATCTGCAGCTCAAATACCTAGTGGTGCTCTGGTGGGAAGGGTAAACTTCAAGGAGAAGAGTGGATCCAGGAGCTCCTCTAGCCACATGTGATTTCCTATAATCTCAGATACATTGCTGCTACAGGATGCCATGAACTTTTTCCAGGGTGGCCTGGCACCCAGCCTCATGTTTCTGGATATTGGAGCAGCAATATCCCATGAACCTTCCTGGGTATGGCCTGGAC
>NW_027529536.1:43810-44194 GCF_008692635.1 Crocuta crocuta
CTTTGGAGGCAAGGGAAACAAAAGCAATGTAATGAACTAATGGGAATTCATCGAGGTTAAAATCTTCGCACAGCAAAGGAAACCATCAATAAAACTAAAATGATGGCTACAGAATGGGAATAGATACTTACAAATGACATATCAGGTAAAGGGTTAGTATCCAAAATCTATAAAGAAGTTATCAAATTTGAAACCCTCTAAACAAACATTCCAGTTAAAAAATGGGCAGAATAGGGGCGCCTGGGTGGCTTAGTCGGTTAAGCGTCCGACTTTCGCTTAGGTCATGATCTCGCGGTTCATGGGTTCGGGCCCCGCGTCGGGCTCTGTGCTGACTGCCAGCTCGGAGCCTGGAGCCTGTTTCAGTCTGTGACTCCCTCTCTCTCT
>NW_027529536.1:44281-44783 GCF_008692635.1 Crocuta crocuta
CCCAGCCATTGCTCAGTAAGACCCTCTCCCAGAGAATCTGAGAAGATCAAGCCACAATCCCTCAAAAGTGAAGGGTCGGAAACACAGATGTATCTCAGATAAAATTCAGAAGCTAAGTGCTATCTGGGAACCTGACGGTGTGGTCACGGACAGTGTAAAAAAGGAGAATGGACAGAAACTGGAGACAAAAGACAGGTGCTCACTTCCTGGTCGGGGAGACCACGAAGATCTGATACTAGACTGGTTAGTTGGGTGATGCCATTTTCAAGCACTGGGCATGCCCATACACACCTAGAAGCACCACAGCAATCCAGCCCTGTAAGCTAAGCAGTGCCATCAAGTGGAGAATTGAGTCATTACACTAAGTCCCGCACAACGGGGCCAACCTCCCACTTCAGAAACAACACAAATCTATCTGCCTGCTTAGTTTACCGACTCTAAAGTGCTTTGTAGTTTGACTTCCAGGGGAAAACGATGTAATTTCAATTGAATTTCAATGTGT
>NW_027529536.1:44821-45319 GCF_008692635.1 Crocuta crocuta
ATCTATTCAGTTTCCTGTTTTCCTTTCTTTTTCCTTTCTTTTCCTTTATTTGAAAACAGGCAGATAAAAAAATTTTTATATTCAATATTTACTAAAATATTTCTTTTATTTTTTGACAAAAATGTTTACTTTTTTGTAAATTTCTATTTTTTATTTTTTTCAACTATCAAACATTATTTTTTTGGTAATCTTATTTCTTATTTATTTTTAATTAATTTATTTATTTTACAAATAGTTTATTGTCAAGTTGGTTTCCATATAACACCCAGTGCTCATCCCCACAAGTGCCATCCTCCATTTCCATCACCCTTCTTCCCCCCACACCCATCAGTCCTAAGTTTGTCCTCAGCATTCAAGAGTCTCTCATGGTTTGGCAACTGCGGTGAGTGATTAACCAGAGAGAGGTGGTGAGCTACCGCAAGTCCAGAAGAAAAGAAAGAAAAGCTGAGATTGCTCATAGAACCGTTCCTGGAAAGAAGAAAAAAAACACGTCTTTAA
>NW_027529536.1:45607-72848 GCF_008692635.1 Crocuta crocuta
AACACGTCTTGGAAATACAGTGTTTTTTGGCTCTGGCTGGGGTGCTGACTTTAAACTAGGTGCCCTGGACCCAGAAGGCGCCAGGAAAAACAGAACTGCCATGTGCCCAGCTCCAGCCATGGCTGCGGCCCAGTGAACGGGCAGCAACGCCTGTGGAGGCGGTCCCGGCACTTGGTTGAAGTGACGGCAGCGCGTGTGACAGCAGCCTGCTGAAGCGGCAGCAGCAACCTGGTGAAGAGGTGCGGGCACCCGGTTAAGCTGCAGCGGCACGCGCGACAGTGGCCCTCTAAACAAGCGGCGGCACACTGCTACCACGCGGACTCAGCGGACCTGAAGTTACTACATTCCACGAACGCACTCGGGTTATATCGCTGCTTGACCCCAGCAGATCTAACGCTGCGAAACTTCCCCCATCCCCCACTCAACCCCTGCACCTGGGAAGCAGTGACCTGCGGGACTCTTCATGGTGGGATAACAAAGCCCGCGGACTGGGACCCGGTAACAAGGTGAGTCGTGGGGCATAGATCTCAGCCCACCTTGGCTACATCCTCAGCACAGGGAGATTGGGCCCGAAGAAGTGATTTGCAATGCTTGGTTGAGAAGGGACTGGGGCGACACCATTCTTCTTCCCACAGTCACCAGGGGACACATTGGAGACAAGACCTGCCTACAACAAACCACGCCCATCCCCTCCAGATAGCTTTTTTGTTGTTTTAGCTGTTTTTACTTGAGCCTGGGTTTGCGTGTTAATTTGTTTTGTCTGTGTGTTTGTGTACCTGTGTTCCCTCTGTGGCTGTCTGTTTTGTTTTTCCAGGGCTGCCTAAAGAAACAAGAAAAACTACACATGGTGGAGAGTCCCAAATACCACTACCAGTAGGGAAATAAAATAACCAATGGCTCAACAAGACAAACCCAGAGACACCATCCAAAGAACACTTCCTGAACAGACAGGCCTGAACAGACAAAAGAGCCCTCTCTAATACAGCAGAATTCGCAGGGGCCGAGTGGACAACAAGCTTTTAAAAGTAACAAGAGTTAGAAAGCTATCCAAAATAAGGAAACAGAAGAACTCTCTTCCAAAGAAACTCCAGAAAGATAGAACAGCTAGAGAACTGACCAAAAAGATATATGTGACATAACTGAACAAGAATTTAGAACAATAATCATGAAATTAATCACCGGGCTTGAAAATAGCATGGAGGACATCGGAGAAAGTATGGTTACAAACAATATGGAGCTTCAAAATACTTATGGTGAATTAAAAAATACAATCAATGAGATACATAATAAACTGGAGGCGTCCAATACACGGATAGAAGAGGTAGAAAGGAGAATAAGTGATTTAGAAAACACTATGATAGAAAACGAAGAAACTGAGTAAAAGAGAGACAAACTGATCCAGGAACATGAAAGCAGAGTTTGAGAATTCAGCGATACAATTAAACGGAACAATATCCATATCATATCAGGCAATTAGAGAGAAAATTAAAAATATATGGAAACAAATGAAAATTCACATACAAAAATCCAAACTCTATGGGAAGCGGCAAAGGCAGTCCTAAAAAGATATTGCACTCCAGGCCTATTTCAAGAAATTAGAAAAAGCTCAAGTGCCAAATCTAACAGCTCACATAAAGGAACTAGTGGCAGAGCAACAAGAACGCCCTAAACCCAGTAGAAGAAGAGAAATAGTAAAAATCAGAGCAAAAATAAACAGCATAGAGACCAAAGAAACAATTAAACAGATCAATGAAACCAAGAGTTGTTTTTTTGGAAGTATTAACCAAATTGACAACACTCTATTCAGGCTTCTCAAAAAGAAAAGAGACAGCACCCAAATAGACAAAATCGTGAATGAAAATGGACTTATTACAAACAACCCCTCAGAAATACGAGCAATTATCAGGTATACTATGAAAAACTATATGCCAACAAACTGGACAACTTAGAAAAAATGGACAAATTCCTAAACACACACTCACGACCAAAATTCACAAAGGAAGAGATAGAAAATCTGAACCGACCCATAACTAGTGAAGAAATCGTATTAATTATCAAAAATCTCCCAAAAAATAAGAGCCCTGGACCTGATGGCTTCCCTGGGGAATTATACCTGGTATTTAAAACAGAATTAATACCCATTCTTCAAAAGCTATTCCAAAAAATAGAAATCGAAAGAAAACTTCCAGACTCAAATTATGAAGCCAGCATCACTCTGATTCCTAAGTCAGACAGAGATCCAGCAAAAAAATAAGAACTACAGGCCAATATCCTTGATGAATACGGATGCAAAAATGCTCAACAAGATACTTGCAAATCGAATCCAACAGCACATAAAAAGAAATATCCACGAAGATGAAGCAGGATTCATTCCTGAGTTACAGGCCTGGTAAATATTCGAAAATCAATGTGATACATCACATAAGCAAAAGAAAAGATAAAAACCATATGATCCTGTTGACAGATGCAGAAAAAGCATGTAACAAAATACTGCATCCCTTCTTAATAAAGACCCTAGAGAATGTCGGGATAAAAGAAACTTAATTAAAGATATGAAAGCCATCTATGAGAAGCCCACAGCTAACATCATCCTCAACGGGGAAAACTGAGAGCTTTCCCTCTGAGAACAGGAACACGACAGGGATGTCCACTCTCACCACTGTAGTTTAACATAGTACTGGAAGTCCTAGCATCAGCCATCAGACAATAAACGGAAATCAAAGGCATCAGATTGGCAAAGAAGAAGTCAAAGTTTCACTTTTCGCAGATGACCTGATACACTACATAGAAAACCAGGCAGACTCCACAAGTAGGGTAATAGAACTGATGCAAAAATTCATCAATGTATCAGGGTACAAAATCAAAGTACAGAAATCGATCGCATTTTTATACACCTACAATGAAGGAACAGAAAGAGAAATCAAGAAACTGATCCCATTCACAATTGCACAAAAAGCATAAAGTACCTAGGAATAAACCTAACCAAGGATATAAGAGATCTGTATGATGAAAACTATAGAAAACTTATGAAGGAAATTGAAGAAGACACAAAGAAATGGAAAAACATTCCATGCTCATGGATAGGAAGAATAAATATAGTGAAGATGTCATTACTACCTAAATCACTCTACATATTCAATGCAATTCGAATCAAAATTGCACCAGCATACTTCTCAAAACTAGAACAATGTATCCTCAAATGTGTATGGAAACACAAAAGATACCAAATAGCGAAAGTCATATTGAAGAAGTAAACCAAAACGGGAGGTATCACCATCCCAGACTTTAGCCTCTACTACAAAGCTATCATCATCAAGATAGTATGGTATTGGCACAAAAACAGACACATAGACCAATGGAATAGAATTGAGAACCCAAAAGTTTACAGCCAACTAATCTTTGACAAAGACAGAAAGAGTATCCAATGAAAAAAAGACAGCTTCTTTAACAGATGGTGCTGGGAGAACTGGACAGCAACATGCAGAAGAATGAAACTAGATCATTTTCTCACACCAACACAAAAATACACTCAAAATGGATAAAGGACCTGAACGTGAGACAGGAAACCATCAAAACCCTAGAGGAGAAAGCAGGAAACAAACTCCTTGACCTCCACTGCAGCAATTGGTACTTGACACATCCCCAAAAGCAAAAGAATCAAGAGCAAAAATAAACAATTGGGACCTCATCAAGATTACAAGCTTCTGCACGGCAGAGGAGACAATCCATAAAACAAATAGGCAACTAAAAGAATTGGAAAAGATAGTTGCAAATGACATATCAGATAAAGGGTTAATATCCAAAATCTATAAGGAACTCACCAAGCTCCACAGCTGAAAAAGAAACAACCCAGTGAAGAAATGGGCAAAAGATATGAACAGACACTTCTCCAAAGAGGACATCCAGATGCCAACAGACACAAGAAACGATGCTCAGCATCCCTCCTCATCAGCGAAATACAAATCAACATTGCACTTAGATACCACCTCACACCAGCCAGAGTGGCTAAAATGTGCAGTTTAGAGGACTCTAGATGCTAGTGAGGAAGTGGAGACACGGGCACCCTCCTACACTGTTGGTGGAATGTAAACTGGTGAAGCCCTTCTGGAAAACAGTGTGAAGATTGCTCAAAAAAACTAACAATAGAACTCCCATATGACCCAGCAATAGCACTGCTAAGAATTTACCCAAGTGATATAGCAGTGCTGTTGCATAGGAGAACATGGACCCCAATGTTCACAGCAGCATCTCAACAATAGCCAAAACATGGAAAGAGCCTAAGTGTCCATCAACAGATGAATGGATCAAGAAGATGTGGTTTATCTATGCGATGGAATACTACATGTCAATGAGAAAGAATGAAATCTGGCCATGTGTAGCAACATGGATGGACCTTGAGGGTGTTATGCTGAGCGAAATATGTCAGTTGTAGAAGGACAAATATCATATGTGGCACGTATAGGAGGATGAGAAAGAACTTAACGGAGGACCATGGGGATATTGACCCTTTATCTGATATGTCATTTGCAGCTAAATTTTTCCTTTCCATCGGTGGCCTATTAGTTTTATGGAATGTTTCTTTGCCATGCTGAAGCTTTTAATCTTGATGACGTCCCAATAGATTCTTTTTGCTCTTGATTGTTTTGCTTTTGGGGATATCTTAAGGAAGAAATTGCTGCGTTGGAGGTCAAGGAGGTTGTTTCCTGCTTTCTCCTCTAGGGTTTTGATGGTTTCCTGTCTCACGTTCAGGTCCTTTATCCATTTTGAGTGTATTTTTGTATATGGTGTTAGAAAATGATCTAGTTTCATTCTTCTGCATGTTGCTGTCCAATTCTCCCAGCTCCATATGTTAAAGAGGCTGTCTTTTTATCATTGGACACTCTTTTCTGCTTTATCAAAGATTGGTTGGCTGTATACTTTTGGGTCCAATTCTGAGTTCTCAATTCTATTCCATTGGTCTATGTGTCTGTATTTGTGACAATACCATACTGTCTTGATGATGACAGCTTTGTTAGTAGAGACTAAAGTCTGGGATAGTGATACCTCTCGTTTTGGTTTTCTTCTTCAATATGACTTTCGCTATTCGGGGTCTTTTGTGGTTCCATACACATTTTAGGATAATTTATTGTAGTTTTGAGAAGTATGCTGGTGCAATTTTGATTGGAATTGCATTGAATTTATAGATTGCCTTGGATAATAATGGCATTCTAACTATATTTATTCTTCCAATCCATGAGCATGGAATATTTTTCCATTTCTTTGTGTATTTTTCAATTTCCTTCATAAGTTTTCTGTAGTTTTCATCATACAGATCTCTTATATCCTTGGTTAGGTTTATTCCTAGATACTTTATGGTTTTTTGTGCAGTTGTGAATGGGATCCATTTCTTGATTTCTATTTCTGTTGCTTAATTTTTGGTGTATAAAAATGCAAACGATTTCTGTACATTCATTTTGTACCCTGCAACTTTGATGAATTCTTGGATCGTTCTAGCAAGCTTTTGGTGGAGTCAGCCGGGTTTTCTATGTAGAGTATCATATCATCTGCAAAAAGTGAGAATTTGACTTCTTTGCCAATCTGATGCTTTTGATTTCCTTTTGTTGTCTGATAACTGATGCTAAGACTTCCAGCACTATTATAAACAACAGTGGTGAGAGTGGACATCCCTGTCGTGTTCCTGATCTCAGGGGGAAAACTCTCATTTTTTCCCCTTTGAGGATGATGTTAGCTGAGGGCTTCTCATAGGTGGCTTTTATGAGGTTTAAGTAAGTTACTTCAATCCAGACTGTCTTGAGGGTATTTATTAAGAAGGGATGCTGTATTTTCTCAAATGCTTTTTCTGCATCTATTGACAGGATCATATGGTTTTTATCTTTTCTTTTGTTGATGTGATGTATCACATTGATTGATTTGTGAATATTGAACCAGCCCTGTAACCCAAGAATGAATCCCACTTGATCTTGGTGGATAATTCTTTTTATGTGCTGTTGCATTTGATTTGCAAGTATATTGTTGAGGATTTTTGCATCTGTATTAATCAAGGATATGGCCTGTAGTTCTCCTTTTAGCTGGGTCTCTGTCTACCTCGGGAATCAAAATGATGCTGGCTTTGGAGAATGAGTCCGGAGGTTTTCCTTTGATTTCTATTTTTTGGAATAGGTTGAGTAGAATGGGTATTAATTCTGTTTCAAATGTCTGGTATAATTCCCGAGGGAAGCCATCTGGGTCAGGGTTCTTATTTGTTGGGAGCTTTTTGATAACGGATATCATTTCTTCCCTTGTTATGGTTCTGTTCAGGTTTTCTATCTCTTCTGGTGTGAACTTTGGTAGTGAGTCTGTGTTTAGGAATTTGTCCATTTCTTCTAAGTTGTCCAGTTTGTGGCATATAGTTTTCATTGTATTCCCTGATAATTGCTCGGATTTCTGAGGGGTTGCTTGTAAGAAGTCTATTCTCATTCATGATTTTGTCTATTTGGGTGTTCTCTCTTTTCTTTTTGAGAAGCCTGGCTAAAGGTTTGTCAATTTGTTTTATATTTTCAAATCCAACTCTTGGTTTCATTGATCTGTTCCACTGTTTCATTGGTTTCTATATTGTTTATTTCTGCCCTTATTTTTTTATTTCTCTTCGTCTACTGTGTTTGGGTTGCTCTTGTTGCTCTCCCTCTAGTAGGTTTAGGTGCCCTGTTAGATTTTGTACTTGTACTTTTTCTAATTTCTTGAAATATGCCTGGAGTGCAATGTACTTTCCTCTTAGGACTGGTTTCGCCGCATCCCATAGAGTTTGGATTGTTGTATTATAATTTTCATTGTTTCCATATATTTGTAAATCTTCTCTAATTGCCTGTTTGTCCCATTTGTTCTTGAGTCAGGGGTTCTTTAGCCTCCATATTTTTGGGGTTTTTCCAGACTTTTTCCTGTGATTGATTTCGTGTTTCATAGCATTGTGATCTGAAAGTGTGCATGGTATGATCTAAATTCTTTTATATTTATTTAGGGCTGCTTTATGTCCCAGTCTGTGATATATCTTGGTGACTGTGCCATACGCACTTGAGAAGAATGTGAATTCAATTGCCTCTGGATGTAGAGTTCTAAATATACCTGACTAATATATCTGGTCCAATGTGTCATTTAAGTGCATTTTGTTTTTATTGATTTTCTGTCTAGTTAATCTGTCAATTTCCGTAAGTAGAGTATTAAAGTTCCAGCTATTAGCACGTTCATATAGCTAAAATTGTTTCTGTTTGTGATTAATTGTTTTATGTATTTAAATGCTCCAATATTTGGTGCGTAGACATTTATAATTGTTAGCTCTTCCTGATTTACATACCCTTTAATTATTATATAATTCCCTTCTTCATCCCTTTTTACTGTCTTTACATTAAAGCCCAGTTTGTCCTAAACAACTATAGCCACAGCAAATTTTTTTTTCTTTTTTTTTACTTCCAGTAGCATGATAGATATATCCTCATCTCCTTCCTTTCAATCTGAGTTCTAAAATGAGTTTCTCGTACATGGAAAATAGACAGATTTTGTGTTTTTATCCTTTCTGCTACCGTATGTCTTTTGATTGGGGTATTTAGTCCCTTTAAATTCAGTGTCATTATTCAAATGTACGGGTTTAGAGTCATTGTGTCGTTTGTGGGATTTATGCTTGTGTGTCTCTGGCATCTTGCATTCCATGCAACATTTCCATCAGAAGTTCCCTCTCAGGATTTCTTGTAGAGCTGGTTAATTGTGACAAATTCTTTCAATTTTCGTTCATTAGGAAAAACTTTAATCTCTCCTTCTATTCTGAGTGACAGGTTTGCTGGATAGAGGATTCTTGGCTGCATATCTTTTCTGTTCATCACCTTGAAGATCTCTTGCCATTCTTTTCTGGCCTGCCAAGTTTCAGTAGATAGGTCTGTCACCTCTCTGATAGGTATCCCTTTGTGTTTTAGGGCCATTTTCTCCCTAACTGCTTTCAAAATTCTATGTTTGTCCTTATATTTTGCCAGTTTCACTATGATAATTCGTGCAGAAGATCGATTCAAATAACGTCTGAGGGGAGTTCTCTGTGCCTCTTAAATTTCAACGTCTAACTCACTCCCCAGGTTGGGGAAGTTCTCAGCTATAATTTGTTCGAAGACTCTTTCAGCACCTTTCCCTCTCTCTTCTTCTTCTTGGATTCCTATAATATGAATATTGTTTTGTTTGATTGTATCACTGAGATCTCAAAATCTTCTTTCCTGTTCCTGGATCAGTTTATCTCTTTTTTTCCCTCAGTTTCTTCTTTTTCTATAATTGTGCCTTCTAAATTGCTTATTCTCCTTTCTGCTTCTTCATTCCGTGCATTAGATGCCTCCAGTGTATTATTAAATGCCTCCATTTATCGCATGTTTTAATTCATCATAACTATTTTTAAGCTCCATGCTGTTTGTAACCATAGTTTCTTTTATGCCCTCCATGCTTTTTTCAAGCCCAGTGATCAATTTTATGATTATTGATCTAAAATCTTGTTCAGTTTTGTTTTTTATAACTGTTTTGTGCAATTCTTTAGCTGTCAATTCTTACTGGAGTTTCTTTGGATGAGAGCTCTTTCGTATCATTATTTTGGTTAGCTTTCTATCTCTTGTTAGTTGTAAAAGCTTGTTATGCTCTCTGCTCCTGTGAGCGCTGCTGTACACAAGAAGGCTCTTTGACTATCCAGGACCTATCCGTTCAGAAAATGTTCTTTGAATGATATCTCTTGGTCTCTCTTGTTGAAACCCTGGTTATTTTATTTTCCTACTCGTAGTGGTATTTGGGACTCTCCACCATGTGTACTTTGGCTTGTTTCTTGAGTAGCCCTGGAGAAGAAAAGAGACAGACCAACACACAGGGATCAAAGGCACACAAACGCACGGACAAATCCAACAAACACGCAAACCAAAAGGGAAAACGAAAAAGTAAAGAGAAAAGAGGGAGGAGGGAAAGCGAATAATAGAATATAAAAATATATAAAAAAGAAAAAAGAAGAAAAGAAAAGGAAAAAAATAAGAAACCGAATATACAAAGAACAGTTTAAAGCAAATAACCAGACTTCCTAGCTACAGATAAGTAGCCGGTTGTATGCAGTGCTGGTTGAAGAGCATAGATAAAGAGAGAAATGACAGGGCAGGGATGAGGCATAACTGGAAATGAAATGAGCAGGCAGAAGGAATAAGAAGCTTTTTTCAAAGAGCGAAAGAGTGGAATATGGTTGAAGAGGTGAAAGAAATGACGATGACGTTATCTAGAGAAAGTATATAGTCTGGTTACTCCTGAAAGATATGAAAAAGTGGATAGATGTAGAATTTACGTCTAGAGAATGGATTCAATGTGACTGTTTAAGCAAGCCAGTGACCAGAATTAATCAGGGCAGTGCTCAGGTAAAAAGTGATGGGCGTGGTTTGATCCAATGCATCCTATGGGAGTCATGCCTTGGTGGTTTGGCGCAGAAGAGTGGTGGAGCTCCAGTCCCTTCTTGAACCAAACGCTGCAACTCACTTTTTTGGGTGTGTAAACTCCCTGTGCCGGGGGCACAGCCAAGGTGGGTCACGCTCTATATCCCAGGCCAGTCCTTGTTTCCAGATCACAGTCCACGCGCCCCACTGAAATTGCCTGAGACACAAACTCGCAGGCGATCCCCTCAGGGCAGTCCCAAGCCTCTTGCCTTCCCCCTGGGGACTGATCCAGAAGCCACTGCTCCCGTTTCCTCTAGGTCAGGTTGGCGAGCGAGGAACAGTTTCATCCTGGGGTCACCTTGGACGAGTGCGTCCTGCCCAGGGTCAGTTGGAGAGCAGGAGACCGGGTCCCTTTGTGTCTCGTCGCCCGAAACACGACCTTGTGGGCAAATCTCCCAATGTTAAGCCCTTCGCCTCCCCTCTAGGGATCCAGCCCAGCCAGAAGCACAAAGACGCAGCCGTCGCATGTCCTCTCCAGGTCGAGTTGGCACGCAGGGAGCAGTTTCCCCGGGGTAGCCTGGGTCAAGTGCGTCTCACCTAGGGTCAGCTGATGAGCAGGAAACCGGATCCCTCTGTGTCCTCAGCGGAGGTTTTTCTGTTCCCCAAAGACAGGGACAGTGTCTTGAGCAGTTTTGACCACTCTGTATCCCTTCTAAACTCCCTGCAGAGGGGGATCACCCCCGTCCCTCTGTGTCTCTGGTCCCAGCCGGATTCTCTCTTCCCCAGTTTGCACTTACGTTAGAAGGTTTTCTCAGGGGGAATTTGTCTCATTTTGCTCCCAAACTCCTGGATTATGTAAGGGTTCCTAAGGCTTCAGGCCTTCTCTGTGTGAGATATGGGGGCAAGTGGAATGTACGGAGTTCCCTACTTCTCTGTAATCTTGCCCCTCCCCTCCTTTTTTGTAAATTTTTATTATATTTTACTTTAATAATTTCAAGTTATTCTATTTAATTGTATTCATTTTCTCAAATTTTAAAACAGTTTATTTATTTATTATTTATTTTTCTTTCCTTTTCCCCTTTTTTCTCTAATCAATCCTCTTTTTTCCCTTTCAATAGCCANGCATTATTTATTTGATTTTATGTGTGTGTGTTGTTCTCAATTTTTCAGTTTTAAATTTTTTACCTTATTAATTCCTTTTCTTCATTCAAAATTATGAAATGAAGGAATTCACCCCAAAAGAAAGAGCAGGAAGAAATGACAGTCAGGGACTTAACCAACACAGATACAGGTGAGATGTCTAAGTGAGAATTTAGAATCACAATAATAAGAATACCATCTGGGGTCAAAAATATATTAGAATCCTTCCCTTTGGAGATAAAGGAAGTAAAAGATAGTTGCAATGAAATAAAAAGTGCTATAACTGATCTGCAATCTGAATGGGTGCCACGGAGGCAAGGGTGGATAAGGTAGAACAGTGAATCAGCAATATAGAGGGCAAAATTATGGAGAATAATGAAACAGAAAAAAAGAGGGAGATGAAGGCAAAAGAGCACAATTTAAGCATAAGAGAAGTCAGTAATTCATTAAAAAAGAACAGCATCAGTATCATAAGAGTCCCAGAATATGAAAAGAAGGAAAAAGATGTAGAAGAGTTATGGGAGCAAATCATAGGGTAAAACTTTCCTAACCTGAGGAAAGACACAGACATCAAAATTCAGGAAGCACAGAGGACTCCCCACAAGATTCAACAAAAACCGACCATCAAAAAGGTATGTCATAGTCAAATTCACAAAATACTCAGGGAAGGAAAGAATCGTGAAAGCAGCAAGGAAAAAAAAAAAAAACTTAACATACAAGGAAGACAGATAAGTTTTCCAGCAGATCTATCCAGTGAAACTTGACAGGTCAGAAATGACTAGTATAGTTACTCCAACGTTTTTTGGTGACCACTGGGTTGACAGATGGTTCTCCATCCCCTTTCTTTCAGTCTGAAGGTGTCTTTAAGTCTAAAGTGGGTCTCTTGTGAACAGAATATAGATGGATCTTGTTTTCTTCTATTCATTTTCTTCTATTCATTGTGCTGAATCAGAAAAATATGCAGCCAAGAATTCTTTATCCAGAAAGATTTCATTCAAAATAGAAGGAGAAATTAAAATTTCCCATACAAACAATAATTAAAGGACTTTCTGACTACAGAACCAGCCCTGAAGAAATTCTAAGGGGTACTCTCTAAGGGAATAAAGAATGCAGAAGAAAAAGAAAAGACCAAAAGCAGCAAAGATTAGAAAGGGCCAGAAAACACCACCAGAAACTCCAACTCTACAAGAAACACAATGGCAATGAACTCATATCTTTCAGTACTAAATCTAAATGTCAATGGTATAAATGCTACACTTAAAAGACATAGAGTAAAAGAATGAAGAAGAAAACAAGATCCATCTATATTCTGTTCACAAGAGACCCACTTTAGACTTAAAGACACCTTCAGATTGAAAGAAAGGGGATGGAGAACCATCTGTCAACTCAGTGGTCACCAAAAAACGTCGGAGTAACTATACTTGTATCAGACAGTCTAGACTTTAAAATAAAAACTGTAACATAAGATGAAGAAAGGCATTATATCATAATTAAGGGGTCTATCCACCAAGAAGTCCTAACAATTATAAACATTTATGCTCCAAATATGGAAGAACCCAAATATATCAATCAATTAATCACAAAAATATAGAAACGCATTAATAATAATACCATAATAGTAGGGGACTTCAATACTCCACTTACAGCAATGGATTGATCATCTAAACGGAAAACAACAAGGAAACCATTGCTTTGAATGACACACTGGATCAATGGACTTAACAGATATATTTAGAACATTTCATCCTAAAGCAGCTGAATATACATTATTCTCCAGCACATGGAAAGTTCTCCAGAATAAACTAAATATTGGGACACAAATCAGCCCTCAACAAGTACAAAAAGATCAAGATCATATCATGCATCTTTTCAGACCACAATGCTATAGAACTCAAAATCAACCACAAGAGAAAATTTGGAATGATAAAAAATACTTGGAAATTAAAGAACACCCTACTAAAGAACGAATGGGCTAACCAGAAATTAAGGAGGAAATTAAAAGTACATGAAAGCCAATGAAAATGATAACATCACAGCCCAAAACCTCTGGGATGCAGCAAAGGTAGTCATAACAGGAAAGTGTATAGCAATCAAGGCCTTCCTAAAGAAGGAATAAAGGTCTCAGATACACAACCTAATCTTACACCTCAAAGAGTTGGAAAAAGTACAGCAAATAAAACCCAAAACCAGCAGAAGACAGGAAATAATAAAGATTAGAGCAGAAACCAATGCTACTGAAACAAAACAAAACAGTAGAACAGATCAATGAAACGAGAAGCTGGTTCTTTGAAAGAATTAACAAAATTGATAAACCACTAGCCAGTTTGATTTTTAAAAAAAGAGAGAAAGGACCCACGTAAAATCAAGAACTCAAGATGAGAGATCAAAATAAACATAGGAGAAATACAAACAATAATAAGAGAATATTATGAGCAATTATACACCCCAAAAATGGGCAATCTGCAAGAAATGGACAGATTCCTAGAAATATATAAACTACCAAAACTGAAACAGGAAGAGTACCTGAATAAGCAAATATATATGCAGTGTTCAATCCATCTATGGTTTCAATGCAATCTGTATCAAAATAGCAATGGAATTTTTCTCATAATTTTTTTCTTAAAAATCTAACAAAAAGTATATAGAACTAAAAGAAGGGCCAAAAATCAATCACAGTTCTAGGTAAGAAGAATAAATCCAGAGGCATCACGTTTCACTATTTCAAACTCTACTGAAAGATATAGTAATCAAAACACTATGGTACTAACATTTACCTAGACGCATAAACGAATGGAACAGAATAGAGAGTTTGTAAATAAATTCTCACATGTACACTCAACTAATATTTTACAAGGGACTCGAGAATATTCAATTGGAAGAGAGAGTGCCTTTAACAAATTGTGGTAGAAACTGGATAATCACCTGAAAAAAATGAAATTGGATTCTTATCCTACAATATTTACAAAATTAATTCTACATGGATTACAGATTTAAACATAAAACCTTATATATTGTAACAGCAAATAGTAAAAATGTATAGGAAAATTGTTGACACTGGTCTTGGCTTTAGATATGACACCAAAAGCACAAGCAACACAATTTTAAAAAATCAAGTGAGCATGGGTGGCTCAGTTCGTTAAGTATCCGACTCATGGTTTTGGCTCAGGTCATGATCTCACAGTTTGTGTGTTTGAGCCCTTCTTCAGGCTGTATGCTGATAGTGTGGAGCCTGCTTGGGATTCTCTCTCTCTCTCTCTCTCTCTGCCTCTCTCTCCCTCTGCACCTCCCCTGCTCGTGTTCTCTCCCTCTCTCAAAATAAGTAAATACACTTTAAAACAAAGATCCTTACCTCAAATAACAAATAATAAAAATAAAAAAAACAGAAAAATCATCNCAGACAAATTACCATTTTTAAAGAATAGACATTTTTCTAAAGATACATTCAAATATATAACATGTATATGAAAAGATGCTCATCGCTAATCATTAGGGAAATTCAAGTCAATACCACAGTGAAATATCACCACACACCTGCTGCAATGGCTATAATAAAGTNGGAAAATATGAGCCCTTGTGCATCATTAACAGGAATATAAATTGGTTTGGCCACTATGGAAAACGGTAGAATTTCCTCCAAAAAAATGGAGCTACTATATAATCTGGCAATCCCACTCCTGAGTAAATGTCCAAAAAAACAAACAAACAAACAAAGAAACAAAAACTAGAAACAGGATTTGAAAGAATACCTGCACTTTCATATTTATTGTAAAAAATCATATATAATATACTCTTGAGCATGATTTCTTTCCATCTGTGTACCTCTAAACTAAAGAAACATATGATCTGTTTCCAAAATGCAGTTTTTATAAAGCATGGGATAGGGACGCCTGGGTGGCTCAGTAATTTAAACGTCTGACTTCAGCTCAGGTCATGATCTCAGGGTTCGTTGGTTTAAGCCTTGCATCGGGTTCTGTGCTGAGAGCTCAGAGACTGGAGCCTGCTTAAGATTCTGCATCTCCCTCTCTACCCCTCCTCTGCTTATGTTCTCTCTCTCTCTCTCTCTCTCTGTCTCAGAAATAAATAAATATTTAAAAAATAAAATAAAATAAAAAGCATAGGATAATAGTTATAAACATTCTGGATCAAAATGGGGAGAAANGGTCACACAGCCTTTTTCCCCTTTCTTACATTCTCTTTTTCCTTAAAAACTGAAATATTTCTGAAGATACAATATTCTCATGAAACTTCCTGGTCTCATCTGTATGTCACACATGTTCACTCATTGGACAGGAGATTAGTGTACAATTTTTCCCTGGATAAGCCTTTCTCCCCTCCTCTCTCTTATTGATGTTCTCAGACAGACAAGAAGACATAACTTTAAGGTTTTTAAACGCTTTCTGCTTTCATTGAAAGAAGACTATGAATCACAACCTTGGTCTCTTCAAAGGGACTTTGTGACAATACTGACTTTTGCTCCAAATTTTTGAAGCACACTCTCAGCCTTTTCTCTAAAACACTCTCCTAACAATGTATCTCCTAATTTTAGAATCTTTTACAATGAGGATAGCCTGTGACTTTCCAAATCTTAACATTTTTAACACTTTTATTTAACAGTTTTTCTTCATTTTTAGCTTTTTCTTCTCAAATTTAGGTATAAAACAAATGAATACAGCAAACCAAACTCAATATTTAACAAGGAAAATTTCTCAGCTAAATATTTATTTTTTGTTTCAAATTTTATTAAAATATTTTTCTTTAAGTTTTTCTACTTTATTTATTTTATTTACTTTAATAGTTTATTGTCAAATTGGGTTCCATATAACACCCAGCACTCATCCCCACAAGTGCCCTCCTCCATGCCCATCACCCCTTTCCTCTCTCCCCCACCCCCATCACCCCTCAGTTTGTTCACAGTACTTAAGAATCTCTTTTGGTTTACCTCCCTCCCTCTCCTTAACTATTTTCCTTTGCCTCTCCCCCATGGTTCTCTGTTCAGTTTCTCCTGTTCCACATATGAATGACAGTATATGGTTTCTGTCCTTTTCTGCCTGACTTCTTTCACTTAGCATAACACCCATGAGTTCCATCCACGTTGTCACAAATGGCTAGATTTCATCCTTTCTTATTGCCATGTAGTATCCCATGGTATAAATAAACCACATCTTCTTGATCCATTCATTAGTTGATGGACATTTAGGCTCTTTGCATGATTTGGCTGTTGTTGAACTTGCTGCTATAAACATTGGGGTACATGTGACCCTATGCATCAGCACCCTTGTATCCCTTGGGTAAACTCCTAGCAGTGCTATTGCTGGGTCATAAGGGAGTTCTACTGTTAATTTTTTGAGGAACCTCCACACAGTTTTCCAGAGTGGCTGCACCAGTTTCCATTCCACCAACAGTGTAGGAGGGTGCCTGTTTGCCCACATTCTCAACAGCATGTATAGTCTCGTGATCTGTTCTCTTTAGCCACTCTGACCGGCTTGAGGTGGTATCTCAGTGTGGTTTTGATTTGTGTTTCCCTGATGATGAGGGACGCTGAGCATCATTGCATGTATCTGTTGGCCATCTGGATGTCCTCTTTGGAGAAGTGTTTGTTCATGTCTTCTGCCCATTTCTTCACTGGATCGTTTGACTTTCCAGTGTGGAGTTTGGTAAGTTCCTTATAGATTTGGGTACTAGCCCTTATTTGGGTATTAGCCCTTATTTGGGTACTAGCTCATCATGTCATTTGCAACAATCTTTTCCCATTCTGTCGGATGCCTATTAGTTTTATTGATCGTTTCCTTTGCCATGCAGAAGCTTTTTATCTTGATGAGGTCCCGATAGTTCAGTTTTGCTCCTGATTCCCTTGCCTTTGGAGATGTTTCGAGAAAAAATTGCTGTGGCTGAGGTCAAAGAGGTTGTTTCCTGCTTTCTCCTCTAGGGTTTTGTTGCTTTCCTGTCTCACATTAGGTCCTTCATCCATTTTGAGTTTATTTTTGTGGACGGTGTAAGAAAGTGGTCTATTTCATTCTTCTGCATGTTGCTGTCTAGTTCTCCCAGGACCATCTGTTAAAGAAGTTTCATTTTTCCATTGGATACTCTTTCCTGCTTTGTCAAAGATTAGTTGGCCATGCATTCGTGGGTCAAATCCTGGGTTATCTATTCTATTCCATTGGTCTATGTGTCTCTTTCTGTGCGAATAGCATACTGCCTTGATGACTAGAGCTATATAGTGGAGGCTAAAGCCTGGGATTCTGATGCCATGTGTTTTAGTTTTCTTCTTCAATATTAGTTTGGCCATTAGGGTCTTTTGTGGTTGCATAGAAATTTAAGAGAGTTTGTTCTAGCTTTGAGAAGAATACTGGTTCAATTTTCATTGTGATTGCATTCAATGTGTACATTGCTTTGTGTGGTAATGACATTTTGAAAATATGTATTCTTCCAATTCAGGAGCATGGAATATTTTTCCATTTCCTTGTGTCTTCTTGAATTTCCTTCATAAGTATTCTATTGTTTTCATCTTACAGATCTTTCACATTTTTGTTACGTTTATTCCTAGGTATTTTATGATTTTTTGTGCAATTGTGAATGGGGTCAGTTTCTTCATTTCTCTTTCTGTTGCTTCATTATTAGTGTATTAAAATGCAACCAATATCTGTACGTTGAATTTGTACCCTGAGACTTTGCTGAATTCATGGATCGGTTCTAGTCGCTTCTGGTGGAGTCTTTCAGGTTTTCCATCTATAGTATCAGGTCATTTGTGAAAAATGAAAGTTTGACTTCATCTTTGCCAATTCTGATGCACTTTCTTTTCTTTTCTTTTTTTTTTTGTCTGATTCCTGATGCTAGCTCTTCTAGCATTGTGTTATACAACAGCAGTGGTGAAAGTGGAAATCCCTGTTGTGTTCCTGATCTCAGGAGGAAAGCGCTCAAGTTTTCCCCATTGAGGATGATGTTAGCTGTCGGCATTTCATAAATGGCTGTTATGATACTTAAGTTCCTTCTACCCTGACTTTCTTGAGGGTCTTTATTAAGAACGGATGCTCTCGTTTGCCAAATGCTTTTTCTGCATCTATCCACAGGATTGTATGGTTTTTATCTTTTCTTTTGTTAATGTGATGTATCACACTGATTGCTTTGCAAATATTGAACCAGCCCTGTAACCCAAAAATGAATACCCCTGGATTATGGTGGATAATTCTTTTTATGTGATGCTGGATTCGATTTGCAAGTATCTTGTTGAGATTTTTGCATCCATATTCATCAAGGATACTGGCCAGTAGTTCTCTTTTTTTGCTGGTCTCTGGTTTTGGAATCAAAGTGATGCTGGCTTTGTAGAATGAGTCTGGAAGTATTCCATACATTTCTATTTTTTAGGAATAGCTTGAGAATAGGGATTAACTCTGTTTTAAATGTCTGGTAGAGTTCCCCAGGGAAGCCATCTGGCCCAGGACTCTTATTTGTTGGGATTTTTGAAAACTGATTCGATTTCCTCACTAGTTATGGGTCTGTTCAGATTTTCTATCTCTTTCCGTGTAAATTTTGGTAGGAGATGTGTTTTAAGAATGTGTCCATTTATTCTAAGTTGTCCAATTTGTTGGCATATATTGTTTCATAGTATTCCCTGCAATTGCTTGTATTTCTGAGGGGTTCTTTGTAATCAGTCCATTGTCATTCATGATGTTGTCTACTTGAGTTATCTCTCTTTTCTTTTTGAGAAGCCTGGCTAGAGGTTTGTCAATTTTATTTTTTCAAAAAAAACAACTCTTGGTTTCATGGATCTGTTCAACTGTTTCTTTGCTTTCTATGTTGTTTATTTCTGCTATGACTTTTACTATTTATCTTCGCCTACTGGGTTTGGGGTTCTTTTGTTGCTCTCCCTCTAGTTCCTTTAGGTGCAATGTTAGATTTTGGACTTGAGCTTTTTCTAATTTCTTGAAATAGGCCTGGAGTGCAATGTACTTTCCTCTTAGGACTGCCTTTGCTGCATTCCATTGAGTTTGGATTGTTGTATTTTCATTTTCATTTGTTTCCATATATTTTTAAATTTCTTCTCTAATTGCCTGATTGGCCCATTCATTCTTTAGTAGGGTGTTCTTTAGCCTCCATGTTTTTGGAGGTTTTCCAGACTGCTTCCTGTGATTGATTTCAAGTTTCATAGCATTGGGATCTGAAAGTGTGCATGGTATATCTCAATTCTTTTATATTTATTGAGGGCGGCTTTATGTCCCAGTATGTGATCTATCTTGGAGAATGTG
The DNA here is from genome assembly GCF_008692635.1 of Crocuta crocuta. Classification (NCBI taxonomy): domain Eukaryota; kingdom Metazoa; phylum Chordata; class Mammalia; order Carnivora; family Hyaenidae; genus Crocuta; species Crocuta crocuta. The sequence goes on from NW_027529536.1 coordinate 64,395, forward strand.
CCATGGACATTTGAGAAGAATGTGAATTCCATGGCCTCAGGATGTAGAGTTCTAAATATATCTGTCAAATCCATCTTGTCCAGTGTGTCATTTAAGTCCATTGTTTCTTTAGTTATTTTCTGTCTGGTTGATCTATCCATTGCTTTAAGTGGAGTATCAAAGTCTCCTGGTATTAACACATTCTTATCCATAAGACTGTTTCTGTTTGTGATTAATTGTTTGAAATATTTAGGTGTTCCCATATTCGGTGCGTAGACATTTATAATTGTTAGTTCTTCCTGATGGATTGACCCTGTAATTATTATATAATGCTCTTTGTCATCCTTTGTTACTTTCTTTAATATAAATTCCACTTTGTCTGATATAAATATAGCTACTCCACCTTTCCTTTGACTTCCTGTAGCATGATGTATATTTCTCCATCCCCTTACTTTTAATCTGTAAGTGTCTTCCAGTCTAAAATGAGATTCTTGTAGACAGCAAATAGATGGAGGTTTTGTTTGTTTTTTTTTTTTTTANAAAGATCGATTCAAGTTATGTCTAAGGGGAATTCTCTTTTCCTCTTGGATTTCAACATCTGCTTCCCTCCCCAGGATGGGGAAGTTCTCTGGTATAATTTTTCCAGGACTCCTTCTGCACCTTTCCCTCTCTCTTCCTCTTCTGGGATTCCTGTGATACGGATATTTTGTCATTTAATTGTATCGCTGAGTTCTCAAACTCTTCTTTCATGTTGCTGGATCAGTTTATCTCTTTTTTTTTCTCAGCTTCTTCTTTTTCTATAACTGTGTCTTCTAAATCACTTATTCTCCTTTCTGCCTCTTCAATCCATGCATTGGACGCCTCCAGTTTATCATGTATCTCATTTATCACATTTTTTAATTTGTCATAACTATTTTTAAGCTCCACGGTGTTTGTAGCCATAGTTTCTTTTATGTCCTCCATGCATTTTTCAAGCCCAGGGATTAATTTTATGATTATTGTTCTAAAGTCTTCTTCAGTTATGTTGTTTATATCTGTTCTGAGCAGTTCTTTAGCTGTCAATTCTTCCTGGAATTTCTTTGGAGGAGAGCTCTTTCATTTCATCATTTTGGTTAGCTTTCTATTTACATTTTTATTTTCTGTGGTTGTTATATTTTATTTTCCAAGTAATACTGATTAAAAATATTTACACACCTACTTTTTTTTTAATTTTTTTAATGTTTTATTTATTTCTAGGAGAGAGAGAGACAGCGTGAGCAGGGGAGGTCAGAGAGAGAGGGCGTGACAAACTCTGAAACAGGCTCCAGGCTCTGAGCTGGCAGTCAGCATAGAGCCTGACGCGGGGCCCGAACCCACGAACCGCGAGATCATGACCTAAGCGAAAGTCGGAGGCTTAACCGACTAAGCCACCCAGGCGCCCCATTTACACACCTACTTTTAAGTCCACAGTTTAACACTCTTATTTTATGGCTTTAAACGCTATACCACAATATCTTTACATTAAGGATCAGGGAAAAAGATTCATTCAAAACGAAGCCTGATATATACATGTTTTTCTCTGTACTTTATTTTAAATACATTAATTTTTAAACGATGCTCCTTTTTTTTTCATCTGGTGGTAAAATACTAGTGCAACTTTTCATTAAAAAAAAGTTTATCACAGATATAAATGAATTTTTCCAATTGGAAATGGCCCTTCAGTTACCATTAAATGAAATTTGTCACCTTAAGTTACCAAGAAAAAGAATAGCTAGTTGCCACTATAAGCAAAACCAACGTACTACAGCATCACCTACATTCTCTACAACACAAACTTTGAAAGAACCGGAGACGTTTTATAGAAGTTTAGTTGGTTTTGAAAAGGCACATGGGTGTGGTTTTGTTTGTTTTTGTTCTTGTTTTTTACATTCTCAAAATTTTGCCACCACCGTTTCTGTTGCAGAGATGACATTTGTGACTATCAGTATAGACAAGAAGTTTGTTCAAACTAAAGAAAGCCAGAAGCCAAAATTTAACTGCACAGTAATAATGTACTTCTCTTCATGCAGCCTTGTGTTTCCTATATATTCAATTTTCTAACATGCATTAGAATACGCAAATTTGTATTCTAATGATTTTATGTTTGATTTTACAACATGGAAAAAATATGAGAAAGAGAGAAGGGAGAACCACGTCACAATGAAAATAGATACATTCGTACCCAACTATATAATAAGAATATAATCCATTTAAGTTTCCAGAAATAACACTTCTCAAAGCTTCCCATTCACTTATGGGAAAGATCCCTCCTATGTGGCAGTTCGGCAAAACAGGAAAGACTAACTTTGGTCCACTTGTCTGTTACCTTAAGGACAGTCATACTACCCCACCATCAAACACCCAACACATTAATTTAAAAATTATCTTCGTTGTTTCATTCTAAAACAGGCATAGGTGTCCTGTTTTCATTCCCTGCCCTTTCAGCCTGGGAATCCATTGCTGTTTTGGTCTCTAAGCCCTCAGCAACTTCGTGATCTTCTCTGGCAGGGTCAGCAGCATCTGCTCAGGTGGGCTCTCTCTCTTCCTGGTTCAGGATTTCAGGGGTCACTTGTACCAAGTCTGCTTCTAGAAGTTCAGTTTGTACTTCCCCTGGCATCTGATTTACCCGTTCAACATGCAGCTCCTCCAGAGGTACTTCAGTACCTGCTTCAGTCTGAATTCGACCCACTTCCAGAGAACTCACCTGGACCTGCTCTGGAAGCTCACTCATATGTGAATCATGCACTTGGCTGTCCTGGAGCAGATCTGGATGGACTTCTTCCACAGTCACTTGTGTTGAATCTATTTGAACTTGAAGCAATGGTAACACATGCACCTTCCCAACTTGTTCTATAATAGTCATTGAGGTCACAGGTTCAGTTTGCACACGTGTTTCTACTGAAAGAACTTCTTTGGTTACCAGACTCTCTGAAATATTGTGAGTATCACTGAGATGCCTCCTTAATTCATTTCCTTGCATAAACCACAAGTCACATAAAGTACAATGGTTGGGTTTATCTCCAGCGTGTTTTACCAAATGATCTTTAAACTGGTCTCAGCTGTTAAACACACTGTTACAGACCTGACATTCATAAAGCTCCTTTCTTCCCTTTTTTGCCCCCACTCCCGTTTGGCACGCAGTCAGGTGACATTTGAGGGTGCTATTTCTAGCAAATCTTTCATGACAATTTGGACATTCAAAAGGTTTTTCACCTGTATGTTTTCAAAGATGCTCTTTAAAATGTCCAAAGTGGTCAAACTGTTTGTCACAGTATTGACATATGTGAATTTTTCCCCCAGTTCTTTGCTTCTTACTGACTCCACCTTCTTCGAGGTGGTAACAGTTGAGGTGCTGTTTCCATGCACTCTCCAGAAGAGAGTTTTCATATTTCACACTTGAAACTCTCAGTAGAGTGTGATTTCATGTGTTCCTTAAAATGGTAAAACAATTTAAATGAACGGTTACATTTCTCACAATGGAATAAGTCCTTCACATGTGACAGCTGAAGCTCCACAATTTCAATACCTTCTACCTATTTGCTTGTGGGGTCAGATGCACAACCATCTTTTTTGATCTGCCATTTCCTATCACCTTGCTGGTACTTGCTGGTAATATCTGCCAACAGTGCCAGGGCAGAATCATCAGAGAAACCTGTGCTCTGAATGTAGTTTATTGACTGCTTGGCAGAAGCCACTTCCTCCAACATTTCGATGCCTTCATCTTCCACTTCGATCGTGCCTTCGGCAATCTCCACCTCAATTTCAACAGGTTCTGACTCTGCAGATGGCAATGACTCCAGGATAACATTTGAAGTTTCTGCAATGTTTCTTTTTTTTTGCTTCACTTTTTCCTGTGGTATTTTTCTCTAGTGGAGCTGAGTTTTCTTTGTTCCTGACTTCAAGGGCTTTGATAGTTTCTAGCATTTGTAGAAACTCTGCTGCTTTCCATACATCATTGGCTTCTTCTTCTCCTTGTATCATTAATTTTGCTGTATATGTGAACTCAGTTAAATGACGAAGGCCATTTTACTAACACCTTCTATCTCCACCAAAGGTTCCTGAGTAAACTCCTGAAAGAATTTGTAGAAGAACTTACTGAAAGCAGCCAAAACAGCTTTGTGGGCCTTAAAATGGTGTGCATTAACAATCAGGGTGATGTCAGTAAACCGATCCTTTTCTCGCAATTCATTCAATCAGTCCAGGATCATTTTATGATGTTCCGGGAACTCCTGAAGGCATTCCATCATCTCTTCGGCCTCCATGGCCATCAGATTACTCTAGCTCTTGATCCTCCCTCTCTCCTCTCCGGCCTTCATATCTTCTTCCCTGCTCTCCCCTCTCTGGGCGAAACTCGACCCACACTGTTCCCTACCTCTAAACAGTGCCTCGCCCTCCATTTCCTCACGATTGCCTGGGCACTGCCTCTGCTGGGCGGCCACGGTGCTATCTTCTGTTAATTTTAAAAGCTTGTTGTTCACTCTGGCCCTGCGAGTTTTGCTGTATTAAAGAGGGCTCTTTGACTGTACTGGGCCTGTCTGTTCAGGAAATGTTCTTTGAAAGGTGTCTCTTGGTTTCTCTTGTTGAGCGTTTGGTTATTTTGTTTCCCTACTTGTAGTTGTATTTGGGACTCTCCACCATGTGTACTTTGGCTTGTTTCTTGAAGCAGCCCTGAAGAAAGAAAACAGACAACCACAGAGGGAACAAAGGTACACAAACGCACAGACAAAACCAATAAAAACGCAAACCCAGGCTCAGATAAAAACAACAACAAAACAGCTCTCTGGAGGGGATGGGCGTGGTTTGGTGTAGGAGTCTCGCCTCCACTGTGTCAGCTGTCCACTCCCTGAGGCCCCGCCTTGGAGGTTGTGGGGAGAAGAATGGCACCGCCCAGTCCTTTCTCAACTAAGTATTGCAAATCGTTCCTTTGAGGCTGACCTCCCTGTGGTGAGAATGTAGCCAAGGTGGGCTGAGTTCTATGCCCCACGCCCTGCTTTGTTTCCAGGTCCCAGTCCGCGGGCTTTGTTTATACAGCCCTAAACTGTCCTGCAGGTCGCTGCTTCCCTGCTGCTGGGGGTTGAGTGGGGGGTGGGGGATGTGTATCATCGTCAGATCCGCTGGGGTCAAGCAGCAATATAACCCGAGTGCTCAAGGGAACGTAGCAACTTCAGGTCAGCAGAGTCCGCTCTGCCACGGCTGCGCACCACCGGTGCCAGCGCCATGCCACCGGGCCGCCACCAGGGATGGTGCCGCCACCGCGCCACCAAGCTGCCACTGCCAAGGATGGTGCCAGGAGCTCTGCAGTGCAATTCTTTCTGGCACCTTCTAGGACCAGGGGCACCTAGTTCAAAGTCAGCACCCCATACAGAACTAAAAAACACTCTCTTTCCATGCTGAGGTTTTTCTCTTCTCCAGGGATGGTTCTATGAACAATCTCAGCTTCCCTTTCCTTTGCCTTGGGCTCGCTGCAGCTCACCACCACTAGCCTGGGTTTATCACTCACCGCAGCTGCACACAAGCAGGGTTCCCTCCCTTCCTCCATATCTCTAGGTCCCGTCCAGCTTTTATCTTCCCCAGTTCACACTCCACTATTTATAACTTTTCCTTCCCAGTGTACTCTGTCTCTTTCTCTTCCCAATCTCCTGTGGCTCAGTGTCCTATGACTTCAGGCCTTCTCTGTTTGAGAGATGGGTGCAAGTGAAATGCACCACTTCTCAGCCATCTTGCCTTTGGATCCCCCTTAGGATTTCTCGTAGGACTGGTTTAGTGGTGATGAATTCCCTCAATTTTTGTTTGTTTCTTTGTGTGTTTGTTTGTCTTTGAAAACCTTTATCTCTCTTATTCTGAATGACAGACTTGTTGGATAAAGTCTTTTTGGCTGCATATTTTTTAATGTTAATCACACTGGACATTTCCTGCCATTCCTTTCTGGTCTTCCAGCTTTTAGTAGATAGGTCTGCAACTACTCTGGTAAGTCTTCCTTTGAATGTTAGGGCCCGCTTATCCTTAGCTGCTTTCCGATTTATCTTTATATCCTTCTATTTTGCCAGTTTCACTATGGTATGTCATGCAGAAGATCGATTCAAGTTACATCTGAGGGGAGTTCTCTGTGCCTCTTGGATTTCAATATCTGTTTCCTTCCCCAGATTGGGGAAGTTCTCAGCTATAATTTGTTCAAGTACTCCTTCATGGCCTTTTTCTCTCTCTTTCTCTTCTGGAATTCCTATGATATGGATATTGTTTCATTTGCTTGCATCACTGAGTTCTCTAATTCTACTTTCATGCTCCTGGGTCAATTTATCTCTATTTTTCTAGGCTTCCTCTTTTTTTCATAAATGTGTCTTTTTTTAAACAGCGTATTTCTTATTTTTTAAATGCTTTTTTATTTGTTTCTGAAAGAGAGAGCGCCAGAGTGAGCAGGGGAGGGTCAGAGAGAGAGGGAGATACAGAATCTGTAACAGGCTCTAGGCTCTGAGCTGGCTGTCAGCACAGAGCCTGATGCGGGACTCGAACCCATGAACTGTGAGATCATGACCTGAGATGAATTTGGATGCTTAACCTATTGAGCCACCCAGGCGCCCATAAATGTGTCTTCTAATACATCTATTGTCATCTCTGCCTTTCAATCCGTGCATTGGCCTCCTCCTTTTTATTATGCCCCTCATTTATGGCATTTTTTATTTCATAACTATTTTTAAGGTCCATAATCTTTATAGCAATATCATCTCTGTTGTCTTCCTTGCCTTTTTCAAGCCCAGCGATTAATTTTATGACTATTGTTCTAAATTATTGTTCAGTTATGTTGCTTATATCTGTTTTGACACATTCGTTAACTGTCACTTCTTCCTGGAATTTCTTTAAAGGAGAGTTCTTCCCTTTCATCATTTTGGCTAGCTTTCTGTCTCTTGTTAGTTTTAAAAGCTTGTAATGCACTCTGCACCTGCGAGTACTGCTATATTAAAGGAGGTTCATAGACTGTCCAGGCCCTGTCCATTCAGCAAGTGTTCTTTTAATGATGTCCCTTGGTCTCTCTTTTTGAGACTCTGGTTATATTCTTTCCCTACTTGTTCTGATATTTGGGACTCTCCACCATGTGTACTTTGGCTTCTTTCTTGAGGTAGTCCTGTAAACAAAACACACTGACAAACAGGGAACAAAAGCATGTAAATGCACAAACAAATGAAACAAACAAGCAAACCAAAAGGAAAAGAAAAAGAATACAGAAAAAAAAAACAACTGAAAAAAGACAGTCTAAAAGCATAAAACAAGAAATCCCAGCTAATAAAGAGCAGGATGAAGGCAGTGCAGATGGTAGAGCATATACAAATAAAGAAATGACAGGGTTGGGGAGAAAGACAAATTGAACACTGACCAGGCAGAGATACTAAAAGTCTTAATTTTCTCAGATAGAGAAAAGGGAAAATATGGTAGGAGGTGAGGAGAAAAAATAAATGAAGATAATGTTACCCAGAGAAACTATATAGTCTATTTCAGAGAAAGAAAAAGGAAGGTAGGGGCGCCTGGGTGGCTTAGTCGGTTAAGCGCCCGACTTTCGCTTAGGTCATGATCTCGCGGTTCGTGGGTTCGGGCCCCGCGTCGGGCTCTGTGCTGACTGCCAGCTCAGAGCCTGGAGCCTGTTTCAGTCTGTGACTCCCTCTCTCTCTGACCCTCCCCTGCTCATGCTGTCTCTCTCTGTCTCCTAGAAATAAATAAAACATTAAAAAAAAAAGAAAAAGGAAGGTAATGACGGAGATAGAACATGCACCAAGATAATGGATTATATATTCTTCTTTAAGCAAACCCATAAACAGAATACCTGGTCTAGGTGAGGGGGAGATATAAGAATGAAATAAAGGATAATATATCTGATAGCAAGAATTTATCTAGAGCTAATCATGGCAATGTGTCAGTGCTGATTTTGGGAGAAGGACCGTTTCTGTATCAAGGCTCAGGTAACAAAGCAGCTACCCAGCACAGATGGGCGTGGTTTTGTGTAGGCGGGCCTTGTCTCTACTATGCATCTCTTGGGCCCTGCCTTGGTGGTTGTGGAGAGAAAAATGGGGACACCCTAGTCCATTCTTGAACCAGGTGTTTCAAATCACTCTTTTGGGTCTGATCTCCCTGTGCCATGGGCACACCCAAGGTGGGCCGTGTTCCATGCTCCACACACAGCCTTGTTTCCATATCTTACTCCACGCGCATTAATGATACTGCCCAAAATGAAATCCCACAAGCAGGAGCACTTCTTAGCGGCAGATTGAGTTGAGGACTGGTTCCTTCTGATGCCAACTGTGACTGCTATCCCTTGCATACCTTCTACCCCATAGAGAATTTCTGGGACAGGGGAACCTAGCCCAAAGAAAGCTCCGCAGTTTGAGATAAGATCTTTCTGAAAACCCTGCAGTTAGAGATAAGATGATAGGATCCCTCTCCATCCTGGAGTTTTTTTTTTTTTTTCCC
>NW_027529536.1:73224-76992 GCF_008692635.1 Crocuta crocuta
CACTTCTTTTTGTTTCTTTGCAGAGGGGACTCCCTCCCTTCCGTGTCTCTGTGTCTAGGCCCATTTTTATCTTCCCCAGTTTGCAATCACACACTTATGAGGCTGTCTTCTTCATCGACTCCGTCTCTTTTTTCCGAGACTCTTGTGGTTCAGAGTCCTTTGGCTTCAGCCCTTCGTTTGAGAGATGCAGGCAAGAAGTCCAGGGCTCCTTATTTCTCTGTCATCTTTCTCAGAGCCCTCTCTAATANTAATAGTTCTATTTTAGTTTTATTTAGAAATGATACACATATCAAATGATTCAGACATTTAAAATATATAATTCAATGGACTTTGATATATTCACATAATTAATCAAACATAACCATAATCAATATTAAAATGTTTTTATCACCCAGAAAGAAAACCACATTGCTATGAGCAATGTGACACTTTTCCCAATAAGTCTTCCCCTAGCTGTAGACAAGTACAATTCTACTTTCTGTCTTTACAGATTGGCGTATTCTGAATATTTCCTATAAATGGGATCATACAATTTGCTGTTTTTTTGTGACTGAAATTTTAAACATAATATTTTCAAGATTCATCATGTTTTAGTACATATTGGCATTTTATTTTATTTTTTGGTTAAATTATATTCCATTATATCTATATAAAACACTTTGATTTATTCATTCATCAGTAGATGTCCATTGTCATTATTTCCACTTTTTGACTATTATAAATAATATTGCTACAAACATTGATTTAAAAGTGACAGTGTGAACGTAGATGTCCAATTTTATTGGTTTCTAGGAGTGTAATTCCTGGATTATATGATAACTTTATGTTCAACTTTTTGGACCAACTGCTATACTGTTTTCTACACTATCTACACTATTTTATATTGTCACTAGCAATATATGAAATTTCAAATTCTTCCAGATTCTCACCAAACACTTGCTATTCTCCATTTTTAAAATTTGTATTTTTATAGCCATTCTAGTGTGTGAAATGATATTTCATTGCGCTTTATATTTGAATTTACTAATGGCTAACAGTGTTTTGCATTTTTTAATTTCTGTATTTGGCCAGTTTTGTATATTCTTTAAAAAAGTGCCTATTCTGATCTCTTTTCCATTCTATAACTTGGTTGTCATTTTATTTTTGATTTGTAATGCTTATTTGTATATGCTGGATATAAGTCCTTTATCAAATATATGATTTACAAACATTTTCTTCTATCTTATGAGTTATTTTTTCAAGTTTTGATAGTATCCTTTGAAGCAGATAAGTTTTATTTATAGTGAGGTCTAATTTATCTTTCTTGTTTCCTGCTTGTGCTTTGGCTGTCATATATAAAGAGTTTAGCCTAATCCACGGTCACAAAGATTGACTCATATTTTCTTCTAAGAATTTTGTAGTTTAATGACATATATCATGGTGTATGACACATATTTATTTTAGTTTTGTATGTGTTATGTGGAAGGAGTTCACCTTCATTTTTTGTCATATGGGTTACCTGTTCCAGTAAACTTTGTTTAAAAATTTATTATTGGTCATTATATTATCTTGAAACTCTTTTTAAAGTTTTAAATATTAGAGTTTGTTTATGGACTTTCAATTCTCCATCATCAATCTAAAAGTTTATTCTTGTGCCAGTGCCACATTGTGTTCATTATTTTAGCTATCTAGTCAGTTTTGGAATTAGAAAGTAAAAGTATTACAAATTGGATATTATTTTTAAGATCATATGATTATTTTGGATAATCACTATGAATATCACTTTAAATAGAATTCTTTTAATCCATCACCCTGAATATCACTATGAATTTTAGGACAATTTGTCGATTTCTGGAAAAAAAAACCTAACTGGTGTTTTGATAGGGAATATGTTGGCATTTTAGATCAATTTCATGAGCATTTTAGCAGTATTAAGTTTTCTGATCCATGAACATGGGATATCTCAATTCTTACGTCGTCTTTACTACCAAAAATGTTTTCTAATTTTCATAGTTTTATTAGAATTCTTCTGTTAGTCTTATTGTTAAGTATTTTCTTCTTTTTGATACTATTGCAAATGGAGTTGATTTATTTACTTAATTTTCTGGGTTTTTTTTACTGCTCATGTGAGGAATACGGTAGATTTTTATATATTAATCTTGTAACTTTTTAACTTGTTTAATTTTTTATTAGTGCATATAAGTTTCTAGTAAATTTCATTGGATTTTTGTATATAAGATAATGTCATCTGAAAATTGCTTTTTTCTTTCCTTTTCCTTTTTAATCTTGATGCTTTATATACAATTACTTGATTACTTTTCTTGTCTGAAACTTCAAATATAATGCAGAATAGAAGTGGCAAGAGTATACAATCTTGTCCTGTTCCTAATCACAGCGGGAAAGATTCAGATTTCTCCATTTTCAAAGCAACAATGTTGCTTCCCTCTTTTCTTTAATTTTTTTGCATCTCTCTTTTCATCCATTANACATCTCCATTTTTAAAGACCCGTTATATATAACTTGTTGATAGAGTAACTTCAGATAATAACCTCCTCTGAATGTTTTAGCTTAATCACATTTGCAAGGTCCATTTTGCCATGTAAACTAACATATGCCCAGGTTTGGGGGATTAGAATATTTCTTCTTGAAAAATTGAGCTTGGAGTATTACAAAAGAGAGTGAATGCTACAAACTGAATTACCTCTCCCAAAATGTTATGTATTAAAGCTCTAATCCCAAATGTGAGAGTATTTGGAACTGGTGCTTATTGGATGTAATTCAGTTCTGATGATGTCATTAAGGTGGCACATGATGGAATTAATACCTTTATAAGTATAGTAAAAAGCAAGAGTCTCCTCTCTTTTCACCATGTGAGGACACAGCATGAAAGTCTCCATCTTCAATCCAGGAAAGGGGCTGTCACCAGACACAAAAGGACTCAGCCCCTTAATCTTGGACTTCCCAACATTCAGAAATATGATGAATAAATATTTCTTCTTTAAGCCATCTTGTTTATGGTATTTTGTTAAAGTGACCTGAAATGATCAAGACAGTAATTGGGTAATTTTAAAAAAATTGCCTTTTTTAAAAAATTTAAAAAAAAAAATTGTGAATTGGAAGAATGTGTAGTGTTTTTTTTTTTTTTTACAAATAGTTTATTTTCAAGTTGGTTTCCATAAAATACCAAGTGCTCATCCCCACAAGTGCCATCCTCCATGCCCATCTCATCATTCAAGAGTGTCTCATGGATTACCTCTCTCCCTATCCCTCAACAGTTCCCCCCTTCTCCCCCATGGTCCTCCGTTAAGTTCCTCCTCATTCTCCTATATGTGCAAACATATGATATTTGTCCTTCTCTGCCTGATTTATTTCGCTCAGCATAACACCCTCAAGGTCCATCCATGTTGTTACAAATGGCCATATTTCACTCTTTCTCATTGCCACATAGAATTCCATTGTATAGGTAAACCACATCTTGATCCATTCATCCAACAATGCACACTTAGGCTCTTTCCATGTTTTGGCTATTGTTGAGAGTGCTGCTATGAACATTGGGGTACATGTGCTGTTTTGCATCAGCATTCCTATATCCCTTGGGTAAATTCCTAGCAGTGCTATTGCTGGGATAAGAAGCTTTTTTCGAAGAGCTAAAGGGTGGTAAATGGTTGGTGAGGTGAGAGAAGGACGCTGGTGTTATCCAGAGGAACTATATAGTCTAATTACTCCTGAGAGAAAGAGATGATAAAGTAGGTAGGTGTAGAATTTACATCTACAGAATGGACTAACTAT
>NW_027529536.1:77047-95128 GCF_008692635.1 Crocuta crocuta
TTCTGGGAAAAAAAAAAAAAAAAAAAAAAAGAGGAGGGCAGCTCTCTAGCAGGGATGGGCTTCGTGTGATCCAATGCATCAGGTGGTAGTTGTGCTTTGGCGGTTGTGGGGAGGAGACTGGCGGCGCTCCAGTCCCTTCTTGAACCAAGCGCTGCACTTCACTACTTTGGGTGTGTAAACTCCCCGTGCTGGGGGTTCAGCCAAAGTGGGTCGCGCTCTTTAACCCAGGCCAGGCCTAGTTTCCAAATCCCAGTCCGCGCTCCCCACTGAAATTGCCATAGACACAACCTCGCAGGCGATCCCCTCATGGCAATTCCAAGCCTCTTGCTTAGCTCTGGGGATGGAGCCAGAATCGCTGTTCCCTTCTCCTCCATGTCAGGTTGGCGAGCAAGAACGGGGGTTTGCCTGGGGGGCGCGCCGGGCCAGCTGGAGATCAAAAAACAGGGTCTCTCTGTGTCTCGTCACCTGAAACACTAACTCACGGGCAAATTTCCCAATTTTAAGCCCTTCACCTTCCCTTTGGGGGTCCAGCCAAGCCAGAAGGGCGGAGGCCAGGTACGCGCGTGGCTCCTCCAGCGGTCCAGCCAGCCAGGAGCGCAGAGGAACAGTTGACATTCATTGTTATCAGAAACGAATTGCTACTATAACAAAAACCTAAAAATATGGAAGCAGCTTTTGAATTGAGTTATGAGTAGAGTTGAAAGAATTTTGGAGTGAATGCTAGAACAATGCAATATTGCTATCAATACACCACTAAAGGTGATTCTGGTAGGAGCTTAGGAGGGAAAGTGGAGAGATGTAAAGAAAGTTTCCTTCTTCTTAAAAAATACATACATAATTATATGCAAATGTTGGTAGGAAGATGAACAGTAGAAGACATTCTGATCAGATGAGAATAAGAAATAAGTTATTGGACAATGGGGAAATGATCATCCTTATACTAAAGTGCCAAAGAACTTACCTAAATTGTGTTCATGATCTAGCATTTTGTGTTAACATTTGCAAACAATAGAATTAAATATATAGCTGAGGAAATTTCTAAGCAAAATGTGAAAGGCTGGTTTGCCCCACCATTTCCGTCCTTCTTCCTAATCCTCCTATACGTGCAAACATATGATATTTGTCCTTCTCTGCCTGACTTATTTCGCTCAGCATAACACCCTCAAGGTCCATCCATGTTGCTACACATGGTGGGGGAAAGGGAGAGAGGCAAACCATGAGAGACTCTTGAATGCTGACAAAAACTGAGGACTGATGGATGGGGGGGCAGGGGGTGATGGGCATGGAGGAGGGCACTTTGTGGATGAGCACTGAGTGTTATGTGGAAACTAATTTGACAATAAACTATTTGTAAAAAAAAAAAAAAAAAAAAAAAATTCATTNAAAAAAAAAAAAAGGCTGGTTTGATCCCTTTTGACTGCTTATAGTAAAATGCAAAACAAGAGAAATAAATTGAAGAAAAAAATTTAACCAAAAAAGTAAAACCTAAACATTTTGAAAATCATTAACCTATCCATATTATGAGAAAGAGAGAAAATGCTCTGGTGGGAATATCAAATTATGGAGAAGCAAACAGTTTATAAGTTTATTAGAATGGGTGTGAACAGACTTAATCTGACATCCCACCCTTAAAACTGCCACCTTGAGCTGAAGGGCCTGTGATGGTATGTAATGAAGAGTGATGGGATACTTAAATTCCACAACACAGGATAATATATCTATACAGTTGTGAATTTGCATAGTCTTTAATAAAAAGAAAACGAAGGAACGTAGCTTCAAGGAAAATTCAGGTATCACTAGGGCCACCATTTCAGCTTCAATAGACCAGTTTCTCATCAAAGTTTTCTTTGCTAAGACTATAGCGGTTACAGAAGCAAGGACACACAGATTGCTGGGGTTCCACCCCTCCCCTGGAAGAGTCCTTGAGGTATGGTTCATGCCCAGAAAAGCCACAAAGCAAATGGAATCCCTGCAAACAATTATGGTGTCCCATTGACTCTTTGGGTGGTTTTGTCACCCCCGTGAGTGTGGAGGGCAGGACATCAAATTGTAGACAATTATTCTTGAACCTCATTATGTCTTGGGATTTGCCCTGCTTTGTTTTGTAATTTCTCTTGGGATCCATAACACCTTCTTAGTGTAACCAAATCAAAGTGAGTTCACTCCTTAGTGAGTCAGAAACTGCACCAGGTTGAGGTGTTACACAAAGAAAACTTTCTTTGCAACAAATAAGGAGATCATGGAAAATATCTTCCAAAGCTCCGATCCCTTAAGCAAGGGTGAATATGTTCCTTTTATTTAAGGTTAGGATAAATATGTAGGGAAGGAAGCCTTGTAGAGGTAGGCATAAAATCATACATGTGTCTTAAAGTAACATTACCTATACATACATTGTATATTATGTAAAGGAGGCTTGTGTTCTTCCTTGGACAGAAATTTTAGTATTATAATAAGTCATTCTAGAGATCATTCCATGGTCCATCATTCCAGACACTAGTCAAGGGTTAAATTTAAACTGGTTTTCATGGTCTGGGATGGCTGGAGTTCTTGTCAGAGCAGTCTTTGTTGCTGGAGGAGTGGTTTCCATTTCCCTAAGTTATGAGATAAGCTGTAATGTGGGATAAAGGTTGGTGAGTACAAGCAAGTGGGCAGCAAATGTCAGGTGTTGGGTCCTAGCTGGGGACACTTCCCTCCTATTCATCCCTTTTAAAATGGGATTATTTATCCTATGCCTGACCCACTATTGAATTTTAGAAGCACATAACTTGCTTCGTTTCACAGATTCACAACTTGAGAGGAACTTTGCATCAAGGTGAATTATACCTTGAGTTTTACCTATACCTAATTTAGGTAATATTTACATGAGATTTTGGACTTCAGACTTTAGAGTTGATGCTGGAAATAGTTAAGAATTTTAGCACTTTTGCAGTAGAATGTATTTTGCATGTGAGAGGGGCATAAGTTTTTGGGGAACAAGTGTGGAATGCTATAGACTAAATATTTGTGATCCTCCAAAATTCTTGATCAGAAACCTTAATCTCTAATGTGATGATGTTTGGTGGTGGGACCTTTGGGAGATAATTAAATTTAGATAATGTCATGAGAGTGGGCCCCCATGATGGGATTAGTGCTTTTATAAGAAGAAATGTATAACAGAAACCGCTCTTTAATATGTGAGGATACAGCAAGAAGACAACCATCTGAAAATTAAGAAGAGGTTCTTCAACAGGCATCAAATCTGGCAGGACTTTCAATTTAGACCTTCAAGTCTTCAGAAATGCAATAAATTTCTGTTGTTTAAGCCACCAGTCTAGGTTGTTTTGTTATCAAAAGAATACGAGGAGGATAGTAGCTTTATACTTTTTATATTTCCAATCATAGCTACCTTTGTTTATAATGTGTTTTTTTACCTTATATAATTACTCATTATTTATTTGTTTTGAATATGGTTGACACACAAAGTTACATTCTTTTCAGTTGTACAACATAGTGACTCAACTTCTCTATATTTTATGCCATGCACAACACAAGTCTATCTACCATCTGTCACCATACAATGTTATTACAATATCATTGACTATATTCCATATGCTGCGCCTTTTATTCCCACGACTGGAAGCTTGTATCTCCCACTCCCCTTCACCCATTTTGACCATTTATCCACTTATTATCCTCTGGTTACCATCAGCCTATTTCCTGCATTTATAGGTTTGATTCTGCCTTTTGTTTGTTTATTCATTTTTTTGAAATTCAACATGTGAATGAAATCATACTGTATAATGTTTTGTATTCACTATTTTATTACCCTCAAACGTTTAGTTCACAGTTGCTTTCTCAACTACTGAGGAATTGGAGTAAGAGATAGTGGGTGAGCTAAGAATGTGTTTAGCTAAACAGCAAGAAGTGGTTGATTGCTTTTTTGGATAGAGGTTATTCCTGAGAATAGACATTTTAGCCAGATAGAACTTTCTGAACCCACTGATTAAAACTATCAGCTGAAGTTTCTAGAGAATATGAATTTGAGACAGTCATGAAACAAGGAGGGAAATTAAAAATATCACAACAATGATGTTTTGTAGCCATGTAAAAATATAATCATCTACATTTCCTTTCCAATTGATAATGGCCTCGGTTTTCATGTTATATTTAAGCATAAATTCAAATAAAACACAGGTGTTAGTTTGGTGTATTTTTATCAAATCAGATGCTCAGGGAATACACATAGACATGGAAATTCCAAAGACAATCAGGCAAAAGAAGCTATACATGTCATTCTGAACTAAGGAGAAGGAATTAAGGTCTGGGAATTCAGAAGAAGAAATGCACTTCACAGGGCAATAAGAAGAGCAGATGTTTGGTAATTAGCTGTTTGCTCTAACATACAGATGGGTCACTCAGATAAAACTTATCTCTGTTAATAACCCTTATTCTGGGAAATACACCTAATTTAGGTTTCTCTGTTTGGTTAAAATAGAAACAAAAGTTTCTCTTGAGCCCACAGGGTCTCAAGTCCCTTCAGCTCAAAATGAACTACGTCCCAAAATAACAACCTATGGGGGGAGGTGATAACCTGAACACTTCAGGAGCAACAAAATCTGTCATCCATTGATGGTAGGAATGAAAAATGTCATAGACACTTTGGAAGATAGTTTGAAAGTTTATTTTTAATATACACTATACATATTCTTACAATGTGAACGAACAATTGTGATCCTTGATAGCAACACAAAGAAGCTAAAAGCTTGTCTGTACAAAAACCTACATACAGATATTTATAACAGCGTTATACATAATTGTCAAAATATGGAAGGAACCAAATATGTTCTTCAATAAGTGAATGGATAAATAAATCCATTCATTCATACAGATAATGCTATATCATTCAACACTAAAACAAACAAACAATAAGCTATCAAGTTATAAAAATACATGGAGGAAACCTAAATACATATTATTAAAGAAAATAAGCTAACTTGGAAGGCTGTGCACTGTATGTTTCCAAAAATGTATGACATCTGGAAAATGCAAAATTATGGATACAGCAAACAAATTAGTGGTTGCTAGGAATTAAGGAAGAAGGAGGGTTGATAAGCACAGGACAGAAGATTTTTAGGGCAGTAAAACTACTCTGTGATATTATAATGGTGGATATATTTGCCCAAACTAATAGAATGTACAACCCCAGGAGTGCAATCTAATGTAAACCATAGACTTTGGATGATAATGATATGTTAATATATATTTATCAGTTATAACAAATGTACTACTTTAATGGAAAACATTGGTNGCGATATACTGTACTATGTGCAAGAACACTGTGGAGTACGCATCATTCAGCTAACGTCATGTTTCCCTATGTTAGTAGTGTTAGAATACAGATGCAGAGACCAGTGAGGGAAATACAGTGTGGCCAATTCTGTGAAACAACACTGTGCAGAAGGCAGCATTCAGTTACCAGGTTGGTTCACTATGTTGGTGAAGTTTGAAAACACATGCATGGAACTATAAGCGTAGTGGTATGTACTCAAGTCTGTAAAAGAACAGGGTGGGAAACCCATTGTTCACCTAACTTCTTTCACTATGTTACCTGTGTTTGAAAACACACCTAGAGACCAATGACAGAAAGGCACTGTGCTTAACTCTGAGAAAAAACACTAGGCGGAATGCCACACTCAGTTACCAGGTTGTTTCACTACACTGGTAATGTTTGAAAACACACACATGCACGTATTCGCTACGTGTCATATAATCAACTTTNATGGAGAGAGAGATATATGGGAAATTGCTTTACCTTTTGCTCAACTTTGCTGTAAACTCAAAATCGTTCATAAATAAACCTTAACAAAAAGAAAAATTGCACAAAGAGTACCATGCTGGCATTTTTTATTATATTTACTATACTTTAAATTTGGTTTACATTTTAAATTGGTTTCATATAAAAATAAAATTATTTTTCTTAAAGAAAAAAAATAATGACAGTCAACCATTATCCATTGGAAGAATGCTATAAACCAGAGGTACCTACAAAAGTTATTTTTACAACAAAACTATTAATAATAAAGTATATTAGCCTAATGTAGAATATTTGCATTGTATGTATTGCACTCACTGGAACAATGCTTCTCAGCCTTAGTGAATATTAGAAATTCCTGGTGGAGGGGCACCTGAGTGGCTCAGTTGGTTATGTCTTACTCTTGATTTTGGCTCAGGTCATTATCTCACGGTTTGTCTATTCGAGCCCCAGATCAGGCTCTGGACTGACAGTGCAAGGACTGCTTGGAATTCTCTCTCTCCCTCTTTCTGACCCTTGCCCAGTCTCTCTCTCTCTCTCTCTCTCTCTCTCTCAGAAATAAGTAAAACATTTAAAAAATTAAAAACAAAAGTATANCACATGCACGTATTCGCTACGTGTCATATAATCAACTTTGTGCATGAGCACTCTGTGGGGAAAGCATCACTCAGCTAACTTCATGTTTCACTATGTTAGAAGTGTCAGAATACGAGTGAGGAACTTTTGAGAGATGTGCAGTGTGCTCAACTGTCTGAAACAACACTGTGCGCAATGCAGCACTCAGTTTTCAGGATGTTTCACTAAGCAATGTGTGAAAACACATGCATGGAAGTATAAGCTAAGTGTTTTGTACTCAACTCTGAGAATAAAAACTGAGGGGAAAGCATGAATCAACTAACTTCATGTTTCACCATGTTAGGGGTATTACAATACAGATGCGGAAGGCTCCCTGGGAGGTTCAGTCCGTGAAGCATCCAACTTCGGCTCAGGTCATGATTTCACAGTGTGTGGGTTAGAACCCTGCGTTGGGCGCTGTGCTAACAGCCAGCTTTCTCTCTCTCTCTCTCTTTCTCTCTCAGAAATAAGTAAAACATTTAAAAAATTAAAAACAAAAGTATACAGATGTGGAGATTTATGAGAGAAGTGCAGAGTGCTCAACTCTGTAAAACAACACTGTGTGGAATGTAGCATTCGGTTACAGTCTTGCCTCACTCACTCAGTTAGAAATGTTTGTAAACACATGCATGGAAGTAGCAGGCAAGNAAAACAAAAGAATACAGATGCGGAGACCTACGAGAGAAGTGCAGAATGCGCGAATCTGTAAAACAACACTGTGTGGAATGTAGTTTCGGTTACAGTCTTGCCTCACTCACTCAGTTAGAAATGTTTGTAAACACATGCATGGAAGTAGCAGGCAAGTGTTGTATACTCAGCTCTGTGAAAGAACACTGCGGGGAACACATCATTCCACGAACCTCTCGTTTCACTGTCAGTAGTGTTAAATTACAGACGCAGAATGTTCACCTCTGTGAAAGAACAGTGTGCGGAGTGCAGCATTCAGTTACTGTGTTGTTTCACTCACTAAGTTGGCAATGTTTGTAAATACATGTATGGAAGTATAAGCTAAGTGTTATATACTAAACTCTGAATGAACACTGTGGGGAATGCATCACTCAACTAANAATGTAGCATTCGGTTACAGTCTTGCCTCACTCACTCAGTTAGAAATGTTTGTAAACACATGCATGGAAGTAGCAGGCAAGTGTTGTATACTCAGCTCTGTGAAAGAACACTGCGGGGAACACATCATTCCACGAACCTCTCGTTTCACTATGTCAGTAGTGTTAGATTACAGAAGCAGAATGTGCACCTTTGTGAAAGAACACTATGGGGAATACGGCATTCAGTTACTGTATTGTTTCACTAAGTTGGCAATGTTTGTAAATACATGTATGGAAGTATAAGCTAAGTGTTATATACTAAACTCTGAATGAACACTGTGGGGAATGCATCACTCAACTAACTTCTTGTTTCTCTATGTTCGTAGTGTTTGAAAACACATATAGAGACCAATGGAGGAAGTACAATTGGGTTCATCTGTGAAATAACACTCTGCGGAATGCATCACCACTGAGTTACCAGTTTTTTTTACTAAGTTGTTTTAAAACACATGCATGGATGCATCAGTTAAGTGGTATATACTCAACCAAGTGGATGAACACTGTAGGGAACGCCTCATTCAACTAACGTCATGTTTCACTATGCTAGTATTGTTAGAATACAGTTGCTGAGACGAATGAGGGAAGCGCGCTTTGCTAAACTCTGACAGACAACATGGTACGGAATGCAGCATTCAGTTCCCATGTTGTTTCACTAAGTTAGTCATCTTTGAAAACACAAGCATGGAAGTATAAAGTACTCTGTGCATAAAGTAAGTGTTATATACTTACTCTGTGCAAGACAACTTCAGGAAATGCTCATTCAGCTAACGTCATGTTAGAAGTGTCAGAATCACTGTGGAAAACTTTGAGGGTAGTGCAGAGCACTAAACTCTGTGACACAACACTACGTGGAATGGAGCATTTAGTGACCTCGTTTTTCCACTACATTGGTAATGCATGAACTTATAAACTAAGTGTTTTGTACTCAAGTGTGAGAATAAAAGTGTGGTGAACGCATGATTCAACTAACTTCATGATTCACCATGTTAATAGTGTTAGAATACAGATTCAGAGACCTATGAGGGAAGTGCAGAATGCTCAACTCTGTGAAAGAACACTGTGTGAAAGGCAGCAATCAGTTACTGTGTTNAGGAATGCATCACTCAACTAATTTCTTGTTTCTCTATGTTCATAGTGTTTGAAAACACATATAGAAACCAAAGGAGGAAATACAATTGGGCTCCTCTGCGAAACAATACTCTGCGGAATGCATCATTACTGAGTTACCACGTTGTTTCACTAAGTTGGTAATGTTTGTAAACACATGCATGGATGCATCAGCTAAGTGGCATATACTCAACCAAGTGCATGATCACTGTAGGGAATGCCTTATTTAACTAACGTCATGTATCACTATACTAGTAATGTTACAATACAGTTGCTGAGACCAATGAGGGAAGTGTGCTGTGCTAAACTCTAACAAACACGGTACAGAATGCAGCATTGAGTTCCCATGTTGTCTCACTAAGTAAGTCATCTTTGAAAACACAAGCATGGAAGTATAAAGTAAGTGTTATATGCTTACACTCTGTGAAACAATATTGTACAAAATGCAGCATTCAGTTACCGTATTGTTTCACTAAATGAGTAATGTTTGAAAACACATGCAAGGATGTATAACCTGAGTGAAATATCCTCAAATCCGAGAAATAACACTGAGGGGAACAACTCATTCTACTACGGTTAGTTTCACTAGGTAAATAGTGACTGAAAACAGAGGCTGAGACCAATGAAGGAAGGGCAGGGTGCTCGACTCTGTGAAACAACATGGTACGGTGTGCAGCATTCAGTTACCATATTGTTTCACTAAGATAGAAATGTTTGAATGCACATGCATGGAAGTATAAGCTTGGTGTAACATATTCAACTCTGAAAAACAACAATGTGGGGAAGACAACATTCAAATTCCGTCAATTTCACTAGGTAGATAGTGACTGAAAACGGATGCTGAGACCAATGAAGGAAGTGCAGGGTGCTCGAATCTATGAAAATACATAGCGCAGAAGAGAGCATTCTGAAACATATGGTTTCAATAAGTTAGTAATGCTTGAAAACACATGCATGGTAGTATAATCTCAGTGTGATATATTCAACTCCGAGAAAAAACACTGTGGGGAACGGCTCCTTCACCTAAGTCATCTTCATTACATAAATAGTGACTGAAGTCAGATGCTGAGACCCAAGGAGGAAGTGCGGTTTGCTCGACCCTGGGAAAGAAAACTGGGAAGAATGCAGCAATCAGTTACTACATTGTTTCACTAAGTTAGTAAGTTTGAAAACACATGCATGGAAGTATAAGCTGGTTGTAATATATTCAACACTTAGAAAGACCACTGTGAAGAACACCTCATTCACCTACCGTCATCTTTCACTACGTAGACAGTGACTGATAATGATGCGGAGACGAGTCAAGGAAGTGCAGGGTGCTCGATTCTGTGAAATAACGCTGTTCGGAATATCGCATTCAGTAAAGATATGGTTTCCCTAGGTCTGTAATGTTGCAAAACACACGCATAGAAGTATTACCTGAGTGTGATATACTCAACTCCGAAGAAGGACACTGTGGGGAAACCCTCATTAAAGTACGATCATCTTTCCACTAGGTATATAGTGACTGAAAAAGAGGCTGAGACCAATGAAGAAAGTGCAGGGAGCTCGACTATGGGAAAAACACTGTGTGAAATGAAACTATCAGTTATTATTTTTGTTTCCCTAAGTAAAGATTGTTTGAAAACACACGCATGGAAGTAACAGCTGAGTGTGTTATACTCAACTCAGACAAAACACTGTGGCGAACACCCCATTCAACTACCATCATCATTCATTACGTAGACAGTGACTGAAAATGATGCTGAGACCAGTCAAGGAAGTGCAGGGTGCTCGATTCTGTGAAATAACGCTGTACGGAATGCCACATTCAGTAACCATATGATTTCACTAGGTTAGTAACGNGTGTGAAAGGCAGCAATCAGTTACTGTGTTGTTTCACTAAGTTGGTAAAGTTTGAAAACACATGTGTGGACGTAGAAGCTTAGTAGTATGTACTCAACTCCCTGAACACTGTGGGGAACGCCTCATTCAACTAACGTCACGATTCACTGGTAGTAGTGTTAGAATACAGTTGTGGAGACCAATGTGAGAAGTGCACTGTGCTTAACTCTGAGAAACAACACTATGTGAAATGCAGCATTTAGTTACCAGGTTGTTTCATGATATCGGTAATGCTTGAAAACACATGCATGGAAGCATAAGGTCAGTGTTATATACTCAACTCTGTGCACAAACACTGTGGGGAAAGTATCTCTCAACTAACGTCATCTTTCCCTATGTTAGAAGTGTCAGAATACAAGTGCGGAGACCTTGAGGAAAGTGCAGTGCGCTCAACTCTATGAAACTACACTGTGCGGAATGCATCATTCAGTGACAGTCTTGTTTCCCTAAGTTTGCTAGCGTTTGAAAACAACATGCATGGAAGTATAATTTAAGTATTATATACTCAACTCTGTGAATGAACCCTATGGGGAACCAATCATTCAACTAACGTCATGTTTACTATGTTAATAATGTTAGAATACTGATGCGGAGACCTATGAGAGAAGTGCAGAATGCTCAACTCTGTAAAACAACCCTGTGTGGAATGCAGCCTTCAGTTACAATGATGTTTCACTAAGTAATGTGTGGAGAAACATGTATGGGAGCATAACGTAAGTGTTAGATACTCAACTCTGGGCATGAACCGTGTGGAAAACACCTCATTCCACTAATGTCATGTTTCACTTTGTTCGTAGTGTTAGAATACAGATGTGGAGACAAAGGAAAGAAGTGCAGCATGCTCCTCTCTGTGAATAAACACGGTGCACAATGCAGCATTTACTTACTATGTTGTTTCAATAAGTTAGTCATCTTTGAAAACACAAGCATGGAAAGAAGTATAAACTAAGTGTTAAGGACGCTACTCTATTGCAAGAACATTGTGGGGAATGCATCGTTCAGTGAACGTCATGTTTCACTATGTTAATAGCATTAGAATACAGATGCGGAGACCAGTGAAGGAAGTGCAGCATGCTCAACTCTGTGAACGAAGACGGTGCGCAATGCAGCATTCCGTTACCGTGTTGTTTCACTGACTTAGTAATCGTTGAAAACACAAGCATGGACGTATAAACTAACTGCGATATACTGTACTATGTGCAAGAACACTGTGGAGTACGCATCATTCAGCTAACGTCATGTTTCCCTATGTTAGTAGTGTTAGAATACAGATGCAGAGACCAGTGAGGGAAATACAGTGTGGCCAATTCTGTGAAACAACACTGTGCAGAAGGCAGCATTCAGTTACCAGGTTNATAACGCTGTACGGAATGCCACATTCAGTAACCATATGATTTCACTAGGTTAGTAACGTTTGAAAACACATGCATGGAAGTATAAGCTGAGTGTGATATACTCAACTCCGAGAAAAACACTGCGGGGAACCCGTCATTCAACTCTCATCATTTCCACTAGGTTGATAGTAACTGAAATATGATGCTTAGACCGTTGAAAGACGTGCAGTCGTATAGGAGGATTAGGAGGAACTTAACTGAGGACCATGGGGGAGAAGAAGGGGGGAAATGGTGGGGGAAAGGGAGAGAGGCAAACCATGAGAGACTCTTGAATGCTGACAACACCTGAGGACTGATGGATGTGGGGGNAAAGAAAGAAAGAAAGAAAGAAAGAAAGAAAGAAAGACGTGCAGGGTGTTCGAATCTGTGAAACAACACTGCGAATTGCAGCATTCCGTTACCATATTGTTTCCCTAAGTTAGGAATGTTTGAAAAATCATGCATGGAAGTATCAGCTCCATGTGATATACTGAACTCCAAGAAAGAACACTGTGGGAAACCCTTCATTCAAAGACCATCATGTTTCATTATGTAGATAGTGACTGTAACGGTGTTTGAGACCAACGAAGGAAGTGCAGGGTGCTCGACTCTGTGAAATGACACTGTGCCGAATAGCGCGTTCAGTAATGACATTTTTGGACAAAGTTAGTAACGTTTGAATACACATGCAAGGAAGAATAAGCTCAGTGTGATATACTCAACTTCAAGAAAGAACATGGTGGGGAATCAATCATTAAACTACCGTCATCATTCAAAAGGTAGACAGTGATTGAAAACAGATGCTAAGACCAACAAAGGAAGTGCAGGGTGCTCAACTCTGTGAAACAACACTGTATGGAATGCTGCATTCAGTTACCATATTGTTTCCCTAAGTTAGGAATGTTTGAAAACACATGCATGGAAGTGAAAGCTGAGTACGTTATACTCATCTCTGAGAAAGAATGCTGTGTTGCACCCCTCATTCAACTGCCATCATTTTTCACTACATCGGTAGAGACTGAAAACAGACGCTGTGACCAGTGAAGGAAATGCAGTGTGCCCGACTCTGTGAATCAGCTCGGTGCTGAATGCAGCATTCAGTTACCATATTTTTTCCCTAAGTTAGGAATGTTTGAAAACACATGCATGAAAGTAAAAGCTGAGTGTGATATACTCAACTCTTAAAAAGAACACTGTGGCGAACAACTCATTCAACTACCGTCATCTTTCATAAGTAGACAGTGACTGAAAATGATGCTGAGACCAGTCAAGGAAGTGCAGAGTGCTCAATTCTGGGAAATAACGCTATGCGGAATGCCACATTCAGTAACCATATGGTATCACTAGGATAGTAACGTTGGAAAACACATGCAGGGAATAATAAGCTCAGTGTGAAGTACTCAACTTCGAGAAAGAACATGGTACAGAATCCCTCATTCAACTACTGTCATCTTTCAAGACGTAGATAGTGACTGAAAGCAGATGCAGAGACCAAGGAAGGAAGTGCAGGGTGCTCAATTCTGTGAGACAAAACTGTGTGGGATCCTGCATTCAGATACCATATTGTTTCCCTAAGTAAGGAATGTTTCAAAACACACGCATGGAAGTTAGAGTGTGTTATGGGGCACCTGGGTGGCTTAGTCGGTTAAGCGTCCGACTTTCGCTTAGGTCATGATCTCGCGGTTCGTGGGTTTGGGCCCCACGTCAGGCTCTGTGCTGACTGCCAGCTCAGAGCCTGGAGCCTGTTTCAGAGTCTGTGACTCCCTCTCTCTCTGACCCTCCCCTGCTCACGCTGTCTCTCTCTCTCTCCTAGAAATAAATAAAAATATTTAAAAAAAAGTGAGTGTGTTATACTCAACAGTTCGAAAGAACACTGTAGCGAACACCCCATTCAAATACCATCATCTTTTTTTTAAATACTTTTTTTATTTATTTCTAGGAGAGAGAGAGAGACAGCGTGNCACCAGTCAGGGAAGTGCAGGGTGCCCCATTCTGTAAAATAACTGTGCAGAATGCTGCATTCAGTAACCATATGCTTTCACTAGGTTAGTAATGTTTGACAAAACATACAGGGAAGTATGAGCCGAGAGTGATATACTCAACTCCGTAGAAGGACACTGTGGGGAACACCTCACTGAACTACTGTCATCTTTCCACTAGGTACAGAGTGAATGAAAACAGAGGCTGAGACCAATGAGGGAAGTGGAGGGTGCTCAATTATGGTAAAAAACAAACAAACAAACACTGTGAGGAATGCAACAATCAGTTACTATTCTTGTTTCCCTAAGTTAAGAATGTTTGAAACCACACGCATGGAAGTAAAAGCTGAGTGTGTTATACTCAACTCTTAGAAAGAACACTGTGGCGAACATCCCATTCAACTATGGTCATCTTTCACTACATAGACAGTGACTAAAAATGATGCTGAGACCAGTCAAGGAAGTGCAGGGTGGTCGATTCTGTGAAATAACGCTGTGCGGAATGCCGCATTCAGTAATTATATGGTTTCACTAAGTTAGTAACGTTCGAAAACATATGCAGGGAAGAATAACCTCACTGTGAAATACTCAACTTCGAGAAAGAACATGGTGGGGAATCCCTCATTCAACTACCATCATCGTTAAAAACGTAGATAGTGACTGAAAACAGATGCTAAGACCAAGGAAGGAAGTGCAGTGTGCTCAACTCTGTGAAACAACACTGTGTGGAATCCTGCATTCAGATACCATATTGTTTCCCTAAGTTAGGAATGTTTGAAAACACATGCATGGAAGGTAAAGTGAGTGTGTTATACTCAACTGTTCGACAGAACACTGTAGCGAACAACCCATTCAACTACGGTCACCTTCTACTACGTAGACAGTGACTGAAAATAATACTGAGACCAGTCAAGGAAGTGCGGGGTGTTCCATTCTGTGAAATAACTTCTTGTGGAATGCCGCATTCAGTAACCATATGATTTCACTAGGTTAGTAACGTTTGACAAAATACACATGGAAGTATAAGCAGAGTGTGATATACTAAACTCCGTAGAAGGACACTGTGGGGAACACCCCATGAAGTACCATCATCTTTCCACTAGGTGCAGAGTGAATGAAAAAAGAGGCTGAGACAATAAGAGAAGTGGAGGGGGCTTGATTATGCTGAAAAACACCGTGCTGAATGCAACAATCTGTTACTATTCCTCTTTCCCTAAGTTAGGAATGTTAGAAACCACATGCATAGAAGTAAAAGCTGAGTGTGTTATACTCAACTGTTAGAAAGAACACTGTGGCGAACACCCCATTCAACTACCATTTCTAGAGAGTGACTAGAAATATGCTGGGACCATTCAAGCAAGTGCAGGGTGCTAGAATCTGTGAAATAATGCTGTGCGGAATGCCGCATTCAGTAACCATATGGTAACACCAGGTTAGTAACGTGGGAAAACACATGCAGGGAAGAATAAGCTTGTGGTAGGAAACCCTCTCCAAGGAGAAAGAAAAAAATGAAAAAGAGAGGAGAGAAGACTTCAAGGTCACCTAGCTATGGGTCGAGGTGCCTACAAACCCCATGTTCTCGGAAACTGAGACAGCTTAATCGGACTGCATATTTATGGGTGTTACCACATACGGGAGTCAAAGAAATAGAAAACGTGTAAGAAAAACTATGCCATGTAAAGTGGGCCGCTCAGTTCTTTTGCGTACGAACCCAACTGAGCGGTGCCGGCACGAATAAAGTTGCTTCCTGGAAAGAAAACCCTAGGTGTCAAGACTCTCTGAGTGAGAATCCTGCAACATTGCCTGGGGGCTCACCCGGGACTCGGAGACGGTGATTTGCCCCCTCCCTTGCCACCAGGGTATGAGCCTCGGAGCGCCGGGAGAAGCGACCTCACCTGGCGCCAACGGACCTCTTGACCCCTAGGGGACTAGCCTGTCCCGCGAGACGGGACAAGGGCCCTGTGTGCGCTAACGGAACCCCTGAGGCCCAGGAAACAACTTAAGGAGCGCCGCCCATCAGACTGGTAAGAACCCGGGTTCGTTTTGGTGGACCTACCCCTAAGAGGCAGAAGGGNAGGCGGGAAATGGACAAAGCGGGAGGGCGTCCTTTCCAAAATGGTCCCCCTCTTTCCCTGGTCTTCCCCTTCTTGTGCGTGAAAGTCGTCTCTTCGGGGGAAGAAAGGGGTGGAAAGCAGAGGAAACTGACTCTCCTAGAGTGTATGTTGAGGAATTTCAAAAAGGGATCTTCAGGAAATTATGGTGTAAAATTAACTCCTGAGAAGCTCCGGACATTCTGTGAAATTGACTGGCCATCTTTCGGGGTGGGCTGGCCCTCTGAGGGTTTACTTGAAAAGGAACTAGTTGGCCGAGTGCTCAGGGTTATTGGAGGCGCCCCAGGCCACCCTGACCAATTTCCTTATATAGACTGTTGGCAAGACCTGGTCCTGTCCCGTCCTCCTTGGCTAAAAGTCTGTATTGAGGAGAGCTGTAAAGTAATTCTGGCTCGCCTCATAGCTTCCTCCAAATACCGGCCAGAGGTTGAACAGCGCATACTATCAGGAGAACCAGAAGAAACCCCGCCACCATATGTCCCACTGTCCCCCTCCCTGCCACCTGTGCCTCCAGCAGCCCTAACTGCNACAACAGCGCCTGGCAAGACATTTAAAGCATGGGATCCTCAGGCCGTGTCAGTCGCCCTGGACACACACCCCTCTTGCCTGTTCAGAAACCAGGCACAGATGGCTACCGGCCAGTTCAGGACCTGAGAGCAGTAAACCAGGTGACTGTCACCATACACCCAGTGGTCCCGAACCCCTATACACTTTTGGGGCTCATTCCTGCTGAAGCCACTTTCTTCATCTGTTTGGACCTTAAGGATGCCTTTTTCTGCATCCGCCTGGCCCCCCGTAGCCAATTGAGTTTTGCCTTCCAATGGGAGGACCCTAAAAATGGTGACAGGGGCCAATTAACCTGGACTAGGTCCCCTCAAGGGTTCAAAATCTCCCCAACCATTTTTGGCACTGCATTACCCTCTGAGTTAGTAGCCTTCCCAGTAGATCAATATGACTGTGTCCTGTTTCAGTACGTGGATGACTTGGTATTAGCTGGGATGTCCCGGGAGGGTTGCATGGAAGGGACTCAGCAGCTCCTTACCCTCCTCTGGAAAGCCGGCTACAAGGTCTTGAGAAAAAAAGGCCCAGATCTGTCAAGAAAGGGTTAAATACCTTGGCTCCACTTATCTCAGGGGCAGCGTCAGCTCGACCCAGAGAGAATGCAGGCCGTTTGCTCTATCCCGACTCCCATAACCCATCGCCAGGTTCGAGAGTTTCTCGGGGCTGCAGGTTTCTGTTGGATCTGGATACCTAACTTCAGTCCTGGAAAAACTCCTCTATGAGGCTACAAATGGGGGAGAAATGGAACCCCTAATATGGGAGTCGGTACAGCAAAAGGCTTTCGAGGAAATAAAGTGTGCACTTACTAATGTGCCTGGTTCAGAGCTCCCGGACATGACCAAGCCCTTTTTTCTGTATGTCCATGAGCGCACTGGTATTGCAGTGGGAGTACTGACTCAGATGTTGGGACCATGACATCGCCCGGTGGCATATCTCTCCAAGCAACTTGACTCTGTNCTCCAGCACAGCCCGAGTGGCATGTGAGCAGTGTGAAACCTGCGCCCGAAACAACCCACGTCAGGGGCCCAAGGTCGCCCCTGGAATACAGAGCGTTGGGGGAGCCCCCTTTGAAAATGTGACGGTGAACTTCACGGAGCTCCCCCGGGTTAAGGGATGTAAATACCTGTTGGTCTTTGTATGTACTTTCTCAGGCTGGGTAGAAGCTTTCCCTACCCGAACAGAAAAGGCACATCAAGTGGCCCGACTCCTTCTCAAGGAAATTACCCCACGCTTTGGGATCCCTATCACCATGGGTTTAGATAACGGGCCAGCGTTTGTGGCTGAGGTGGTGCAGCTGGTGGCAAAGGGGCTAAAGATAACCTGAAAGTTACACACGACATACCGACCCCAGAGCTTCGGAAAGGTGGAACGAATGAACAGAACCTTGATGGTGCAATTAAGTAAACTGTGCCAGGAGACCCACTTGCACTGGGACCAGGTGTTGCCAATAGCTTTGTTAAGAATCAGGTGCAGCCGCAATCAGCAAACGGGGCTTTCCCCTTATGAAATCCTTTATGGGCGCCCTCCCCCAATTGTTAAGGGGATAAGGGGAGA
>NW_027529536.1:98014-106248 GCF_008692635.1 Crocuta crocuta
CTGACAGAATGGGACCCTAATTACTCACACCATGAAAGTACTTGGTTTAAGACTGAGAGTGGCAACTACCTCCCAGGTGGATGGTGGAAAGTTGAAGATGGCCGAGTAGCAATTCCTGAGGCCTTAGCTCCAGCCTTTGTTAAGCACTTCCATCAGGAGACTCACATCGGCCGGACAGCCCTTGAAACAATGTTAAGCCGGTATTTTTACATCCCTCGGCTCTCCAGCACAGCCCGAGTGGCATGTGAGCAGTGTGAAACCTGCGCCCGAAACAACCCACGTCAGGGGCCCAAGGTCGCCCCTGGAATACAGAGCGTTGGGGGAGCCCCCTTTGAAAATGTGACGGTGAACTTCACGGAGCTCCCCCGGGTTAAGGGATGTAAATACCTGTTGGTCTTTGTATGTACTTTCTCAGGCTGGGTAGAAGCTTTCCCTACCCGAACAGAAAAGGCACATCAAGTGGCCCGACTCCTTCTCAAGGAAATTACCCCACGCTTTGGGATCCCTATCACCATGGGTTTAGATAACGGGCCAGCGTTTGTGGCTGAGGTGGTGCAGCTGGTGGCAAAGGGGCTAAAGATAACCTGAAAGTTACACACGACATACCGACCCCAGAGCTTCGGAAAGGTGGAACGAATGAACAGAACCTTGATGGTGCAATTAAGTAAACTGTGCCAGGAGACCCACTTGCACTGGGACCAGGTGTTGCCAATAGCTTTGTTAAGAATCAGGTGCAGCCGCAATCAGCAAACGGGGCTTTCCCCTTATGAAATCCTTTATGGGCGCCCTCCCCCAATTGTTAAGGGGATAAGGGGAGATTTCAATGAGAGAGGCAATTTAACCCGAAGGCAGCAAATATAGGCTCTGGGCTCTACGCTAGCCACTCTACACTAATGGGTTAAAGAACGATTGCCTGTGAGTCTGACCACAGATATTCACTCCTTTGAGCCAAGAGATGCTGTATGGGTAAAAGAGTGGAAGGTCCAACCACTCAAACCCCTTTGGCGGGGCCCGTTTAGTGTCATTTTGTCCACCCCTACTGAAGTAAAAGTAGCCGAGGTGGGTCCCTGAATTCACCACAGCAGAGTGAAGCTGGCATCCAGGCACGGGGAGTGCATTCCTGATCCGTCCACGCCGTGTAAGCTGACCATACGGAAGAAGCAAGCTACAACGGTGGAGACTCCAACGGAAGACTACAGCCCTGCTTGAGTCACTCTGGAAGCTGACTAATCTACGCACGGCGGAAGCTTGAGGAATCGCCGGTCTGGTGAAATAAAGAGACTGTCCTTATTTCTTACATCTGCCTCTTACTGTAATACACTGTTACCCCTTGTCTCTCATTATTATTGCAATTGTTGCTTTCCTTCTTGCTATGGATTGGTGGAGGTTGCCCCAGCCGGCTGGAAATGTGGCGAGAGGTTTCTCTTAGTACTCACTTTTCTCTTGGGGGTAGGATGTTTTGTTGGTACTGGTTGTTTTTAATTTGGACTCCGTTTGTAAACCTGAATGTCTCATCATCACATCCATGCATTCGCATAACCAGGTCAGGCAAAAGAATCACCTGGACCCTATTGTACCATACCCATTTCTCGTGCCAGAGAAAGTTCCAAGGGACATGCATACATAACAAGATCACCTATTCCATCTGTCATTGGGAAAATCAGTACACTTGCTCTGACCAACAGTACTCCCCAAATGAAGATTGGTTAGAAGTCCGATCTGACTAGGGATAGGGGACCTTAATTAACTGGAAACAGATTACAAACCCCAATGGTCTGGTGTCAGTACAGTTTGATGTGTGTGCCGTTATAGGTCTAGGCCCAGAAGCATCCGTTATACGGAAAAAAATGGGCACTTGTCACAGAGGGCCCAAAATCTCTGGATATCCCGTGTGGAGGCTTAAATTGGGAGCGAAGATATCGCCTCAGTTACAAATACATGTGTGAGGAAAATGGTTTATGTGCCTATACACCTGAGTTTCTATGTCCCAGTTGGAGCTGTGTTTCATGGGTCACTTGAAAGAAAGAAAAAAAAAAGGATGCAACAGCTCTCCTTCAAAAGGGGGCTGCTAAATCAGATTGTCAGTCAAAAGCCTGTAATCCTGTAAATTTCACTGTCATTAATTTAGAAGACAACAAATGGCAATGGGGCATTCGAATTGGTATTCGAAGTTATGGGAGAGGCAGAGACCCAGGAACTGTACTATATCTTAAGAGGATCATTGCAACCCTTCCAGCCACGTCCCACCCAGTTTTTCACTCCTTCTATGAGGAAATGAGATGTAGTCCCCCTCCCATTTCAGTCACAGCAAGGAACTTGTTTCTGGCCCTGGCAGAGACTAGAGCCCAGACTCTGAAGACCTCTTCAGGCTATGTATGTGGGGGGACCAACATGGGGGATCAATGGCCATGGGAGGCCAGAGAATTAGATCCCCTGGAGCCTTATGATGGAACACATTACCCCAGTTCTACAGCCGGTGTTTGGCTCCTGAAAACCTCAATCATTGGGAAGAACTGTTTTGCCCGATGGGGGAAAAGTTCACCATCCCTGTCGGAAATGTAACATGCCTGGGCCAAAGGTTTTATAATTCAACCATCTGGGAAACCCAATGGTGGTGGTCCCCAGGACACCATGAGCCAAATCCTCACCCCTTGTTTAACTTCTCTCATCTCCGGGAGGCCTAGGACAACATAGACNGACTCTATTGCATATGTGGGAGAACAGCCTATACAGTACTCCCTTCAGGCTGTTCACGGTCATGTGTGCTGGGAACGTTTCGCCCATCCTTCTTCCTACTCCCACTTGCAGAAGGAGAACATCTCGGAGTTCAAATATATGGAGATAGGAAAGTTCAAAGAAAGCGGCGTCCCATGCACATTGGCAACTGGAAGGATAATGAATGGCCTCCTGAACGGATAACTCATTATTATGGCCTTGCTACCTGGGCCGAGGATGGGTCTTGGGGCTACTGCACTCGCACTTATATGCTCAACTGCATAATTAGGCTACAAGCAGTTGCACGAATTATAACCAATGAAACTGCTAGGGCTCTTAATTTACTTCTAAGCAGCAAACCAAAATGCGCAATGCAATCTACCAAAATCGCCTGGTCTTCGATTCCCCGCTTCCTTCTGAGGGTGGTGTTTGTGGAAATTTCAACCTGAGCAACTGCTGCCTACAAATAGATGATGAGGGAAAAGACTCTAATAGAGGAGATCACAGATCGAATGAGAAATGTTACTCATGTCCCAGTCCAAACCTGGAATGGTTGAAACCCCAGGGAGTTGTTTGGAGGATGGTTTTCATCTTTTGGGGGATTCAAAACCCTCAGAGGTATGGTCCTCCTAATTCTGGGAGGATGTTTGATCTTACCTTGCTTGGCTGCCTTGATTATACGATGAGTCTCCAGTCTCATTGAGACTATGGTTGAGAGAAAAGCGGCTGCTCATGTAATGATGTTATGGAAATAAAAACCTCTACGCCAGGATGAAGCTCGTTGACCCAATATAGACGGGTCTGAGCATCAAAGGGGGAAATGTGGTGGTAACCCCTCCCTAAGGAGAAAGAAAAGAAATGAAGAAGACAGGAGAGAAGACGTCATGGTCACCTAACTATGTGTCCAGGTGCCTGCATCACCCATGTTCTTGTACATGGAGACAACTTAATCAGACTGCAGGTGTATGTGTGTCACCATATACGGGAGAAAAAGAAATAGAGAATGTATAAAAAAAACTGTGCCATGTAATGTGGGCCGCTAAGTTCTTTTGGGACCAAACCCAGCTGAGCGGTGCTGGCACGATAAAGCTGCTTCCTGGAAAGGAAAGCCTCGATGTCATGACTCTCTGAGTGAAAATCATGCAACAATCTCCGTGTGAAATACTCAACTTCGAGAAAGAACAAGGTGGGGAATCACAGATTCAACTACCGTCATCTTTCTAAACGTATATAGTGACTGAAAACAGATGCTAAGACCAAGGAAGTAAGTGCAGGGTGCTCAACTCTGTCAAACAACACACTGTGGAATACTGCATTCAGTTACAATATTGTTTGCCTAAGAAAGGAATGTTTGAAAACACACTTATGGAAGTAAAACCTGAGTGGCTTATACTCAACTATTAGAAAGGTCATGGTTGGGAACAATTCATTCAAATACCGTCATCTTTCACTACGTAGACAGTGCCTGGAAATGATTCTGAGACCAGTCAAGGAAGTGCAGGGAGCTCAGCTATGGGACAAACACTGTGCGAAATGCAACAATCAGTTATTACTTTTATTTCCTAAGTTAAGAATGTTTGAAAACACACTTATGGAAGTAAAATCTGTGAGTGGTAACTCAACTCTTAGAAAGGACACTGTAGCGAACACCCCATTCAACTACCATCATCTTTCACTAGGTAGAGAGTGACTGAAAATGATGCT
The DNA here is from genome assembly GCF_008692635.1 of Crocuta crocuta. Classification (NCBI taxonomy): domain Eukaryota; kingdom Metazoa; phylum Chordata; class Mammalia; order Carnivora; family Hyaenidae; genus Crocuta; species Crocuta crocuta. The sequence goes on from NW_027529536.1 coordinate 102,434, forward strand.
GAGAGTAGTAAAGGAAGTGCAGTGTCCTCGATTCTGTGAAATAACGCTGTGGGGAATGCCGAATTCAGTATCCATATGGGTACACTAGATATGTAACGTTGGAAAACATATGCATAGAAGTATAAGCTGAGTGTGATATACTCAACTCCGAAGAAGGAAGCTGTGGGGAAACCCTCATTGACATTCCGTTAACTCTCCGCCGGGTATATAGTGAATAAAAAAAGGGGTTGAGACCAATGAAGGAAGTGCAGGGAGCTAGATTATGGGAAAAACACTGTGCAAATGGTAACAATCATATATTGCTTTTGTTTCCCTAAGTTAAGAATGTTTGAAAACACACGCAATGAAGTAAAAGCTGAGTGTGTTACACTCAACTCTTAGAAACCACTCTGTGGCGAACAGCCAATTCAACTAACCATCATCTTCACTACATAGACAGTGACTGAAAATTATGCTGAGATCGCTCAAGGAAGTGCAGGCTGTTGGATTCTGTGAAATAACGCTGTGTGGAATGCCACATTCTGTAACCATACGGATTCACTAGGTTAGTAATCTTGGAAAACACAGGCAGGGAAAAATAAACTCAGTGTGAAATATTCAACTTCGAGAAAGAACATGGTTGGGAATCAGTGATTCAACTACCGTCATCTTTAAAAACGTAGATAGTCACTAAAAACAGATACTAAGACCAAAGAAGGAAGTGAAGGGTGCCTAAATCTGTGAAAAAACACAGGGTGGAATGCTGCATTCAGTTACCAAATTGTGTCCCCACGGAAGGAATATTTGATAACACACTTATGTAAGTAAAAGCTGAGTGTGTTATACTCAACTCTTAGAAAGGAAACTACGGTGAAAAATTCATTCACTAACGTCATCTTTCACAACGTAGGCAGTGACTGAAAATGATGTGAGTGAAGTCAAGGAAGTGCAGGGACCTTGACTACGGGGAAACCACTGTGCGAAATGCAACAATCAGTTATTATTTATGATTCACTAAGTTAATAATATTTGAAAACACACGCATGGAATTAAAAGATGAGTGAATTATACTCACTGTTAGAAAGAACATTCTGGCCAACACCCATTTAACTACCATCATCTTTCACTATGTAGACAGTGACTGAAAATGATGCTGAGACCAGTCAAGGAAGTGCAGGGTGCTCACCTCTGTGAAATAACACTGTGCAGAATGCCGCATTCGGTAACCATATGGTTTCCTAGGTCTGTAACGTTGGAAAACACTCGCATAGAAGTAGAAGCTGAGTGTGAATTACTCAACTCTTAAGAAGTCACTGCCGGGAAAACCTCACTGAGGTACCGTCATCTTCCCACTAGGAATATAGTGACTGAAGAAAGAGGCAGAGACCAATGAAGGAAGTGCAGGGGGCTCGACTATGCGAAAACACTGTGCGAAATGAAATAATCAGTTATTATTGTAATTTCACTAAGTTAAGAATGTTTGAAAACACATGCGTGGAAGTAAATGCTGAGTGGTTTAACTCATCTCTAAGAAAAAACTTGTTGTAAAAACTCCATTCAACTACCATCAATTTTCACTACGAAGACAGTGACTAAATATGATGCTGAGACCAGTCAAGGAAGTGCAGGGTGCTGGATTCTGTGAAATAACCCTGTGCGGAATGCCACATTCAATGACCATATAGTTTCACTAGCTTAGCAACTTTGGAAAACACGTGCCAGGAAGAATATGCTCAGTGTGAAATACTCAACTTTGAGAAAGAACATAGTGGGGAAACAATGATTCATCTACTGTCATCTTTCATAAAATAGATAGTGACTGCAAACAGATGCTAAGACAAATGAAGGAAGCGCAGGGTGCTCAACTATGTGAAACAACACTGTGTGAAATGCTGCATTCACTTACAATATTTTTTCCTGAGTAAGGAAATATTGAATACACAAGTATGGAAGTAATAGCTGAGTGTTTGATACTCAACTCTTAAAAGACACTTTGGCAAACACCTCATTCAACTAAAGTCATCCTTCACTATGGAGACCGTACTGAAATGGAGGCTGAGACGAGTCAAGGAAGAGCAAGGAGCTCGACTATGGAAAAATAATACGCGAAATGCAACATCAGTTATTCTTGTTATTTCACTAACTTAAGAATGCTAAAAACACATACATGGAATTAAAAATGAGCGTCTTAACTCATCTCATAGAATGGAAACAGTCGCAAACACCCCATTCAACTACCATCATCATTCACTATGTAGACTGTGACTGAAAATGGTGCAGGGTCCAGTCAAGGAAGTTCCGGGTGCTCAATTCTATAAAATAACGCTATATGGAATGCCGTATTCAGTGACAATTTGCATCCTCTAGGTCTGTAACTTTGGAAAACACACGCATAGAAACATAAGCTGAGTGTGATGTACTCAACTCCGAAGAAGGACATAATGGGGAACCCCTCAATGAAGTACCGTTAACTATCCACTAGGTATACACTGACAGACGAAAAGGCTGAGACCAAAAACGAAGTGCTTGTAGCTATAATATGGGAAAAACACTGTGCGAAATGCAACAATTAATTATTATTATTTTTTACCTGAGTGCAGAATGTTTCAAAACACAGGCATAGAAATCAAAGCTGACTGTGTAATACTCAACTGTTAGAAAGAACACTGTGGCGAACACTCCATTCAACGACCATCGTCTTTCACTAAGTAGAGTGTTACTGAAAAGGATGCTGAGACCAGTCAAGGATGTGCAGGGTGCACAATTCTGTGAAAATACGCTGTGAGGAATGCAGCTTTCAGACACCATAGGGTCTCGCCAGCTTAGTAACGCTGGAAAACACATACACGGAAAAATGAGCTCTGCGTGAAAAACTCAACTTCCAAAAAGAACACGATGGGGAAGCGATGATTGAAAGAAAGTCACCTTTCAAAAAATAGATACTGAAAGAAAGCAGATGCTAAGACGCAAGAAGGAAATGCAGGGTGCTAAACTGTGGGAAACAACACAGTGTGGAATGCTGCATTCACGTACCATAGGGTTTCCGGAAGGAAGGAAGGTTTGAAATCACACTTATAGAAGGAAAAGTAGCGTTTGTGATAATCCAACCATAGAAAGAACACATTGGCGAACACCTGATTCAACTACCGTCATTTATCGCTCCATGGACCGTGACTGAAATGGATGCTGAAACCAGTCAAAGAATTGCAGGGAGCTCGAGTATGGGAGAAACTTTGTGCATAACGCAACGAACACTTATTCTTTTTGTATCCCTAAATGAAGAATGTTTGAAAACAAACGCATGGAAGTCAAAGCCGAGAGTGTTATACTCCTCTGATAGAAGAGCACTGTGGCGACCACCGCAGTCAAGGACCATCATCTTTCCCCACGAAGACAGTGACCGAAAATGGTGCTGAGTCCCGTCAAGGAAGGTGCGGGTGCTCGATTCTGTGAAATAACGCTCTGTGGAAGGCCGTATTCAGGAACCATATGCATCCTCTAGGTCTGTAACGTTGGAGAACACACGCGTAGAAACGTAAGCTGAGCGTGATGCCCTCAACTCCGAAGGAGGGCACCATGGGGAACCCCTCAGTGAAGTCGCGTCATCGTTCCACTCGGTACCCAGGGATTGAAGAACGAGGCTGAGACCAAGGAAGGAAGGGCTGGGAGCTAGACTCTGGGGAAAACACGGTGCGACGTGCACCAATCGCGTATTCTTTGTCTTTGCCTCCGTCCACACGGTTTCAAAACACAGGTCTGGAAGTCAGCGCTGCCTGCGTTCTACTCAACTCTTAGAAAGAACACTGTGGCGAACACCCCGTTCAACTACCATCGTC
>NW_027529537.1:0-6431 GCF_008692635.1 Crocuta crocuta
GAGGTGCAGCTGGTGGAGTCTGGGGGAGGCCTGGTGAAGCCTGGAAGTTCCCTGAGACTCTCCTGTGCAGCCTCCGGATGCACCTTCTGTGGCGACAGCATGAACTGGGTCCGGCAGGCTCCAGGGATGGGGCTGGAGTGGGTTGCATATATTAGCTATGATGGAAGTAGCACATGCTATGCACACTCCGTGAAGGGCCAGTTCACCATCTCCAGAGACAACGCCAAGAACACACTGTATCTGCAGATGAAAAACCTGAGAGTCGAGGACACGGCCATGTATTCTGTGCGAGAGACACAGTGAGGGGCCATCAGGGTGAGCCCAGACACTAACCTCCCTGGAGAAGGGGATCAGCACCACCAGGGGGCGCACACTATGCACAGTTCTGGTTTGTATTCCCAGGAGCAGGGACAGATGGAGGTCACAGGCAGGTTTCCTGTCAGGGTCTTGGTTTCCACACAGCAGTTTCCCCCAGGGAGCCTCTTTGGACCCATGATTCTGTGCTTACCTATTCACGCTCTGTATAAGAAATTTTTTGTCATAGGAAAACTACACTTAAAGGCACAAAAGACATAGTTGTTTGCACTTGCTTCCTCCTGTCCCTAAATATTATTGAATGATAGATACCCTGAGGCACAGCAGCTGAACCTTTACAGGATCCCAGATGCACCGACTGTGCAGCTAGGACCACGGACCCCACAGGTCCTCATTTTCCTCATCCAGCTCTTGTCCCAGTCAAACAACAGGACACTTCCTTCATGGCACTTTGCTACTCAGGACTTTGAATGGCTTACAAATCATGTCATGAGGAACAGAACCGAAAGCACATTGGTTCACATGATTACATAGGTTGAGAAGTCCATGATCTACAATCACAAGCTGAACACCCAGGAAAATCGGTGTAATTCTTATCTCATTCTGAACTAGTGTCTAGTCTGAGAACATGGGGACTGGGTGATGTAACTCTCAGAACAGGGTGGGAGGAGACCTATGGTCCACCTCAAACATGCACGTGGGAAGTAGAAATGAGGGAATTCTTCCTCCCTTTGCATTGGATTCTATTCAGAACCTTAACGGAGTGGGTGATGCCCGTGCAGACAGAAAGCATGGATGGAAATGCCAATCTCTTCTCAAAACACATCACTGACATCCACAGAAACAATGGTTAATCAGGGTACCCAAGACGCAGTCAAGATAACACAGAAAGTAACCATGACAAGTCAAACTCCTGTGAACGTGGAGCTAAAGGACTGAAGACCCAGAAGCCCCTGCCATCGCTGGGTGGAGTCTGGTGGGCATATCAGCGCCTTTGTGGAAAGGAGGACAGAGGCCCATAGGAAGTACTGAGGTCTGAGGATCCCCCGGGTCGCATGGGAAGAGACAGTCCCTTCCTGGAGTGCATCTGGGAGAGGTAGCACCGCCTCTCATCAGCAGGAGAGCTGACAGGCACCACCGCACTGCCCTCTTCACTAGCACAGGAGCCCCTGCTGAGAGCAGCTCACTGGATGCTGGCTTCGTGTTGTCTGTCACTATGACCTCCAAGCCCCCAGGTGTTCGTGCAACTGCTCTCCTGGGACAAACCAGCTCCAGCCACAGCACAGCAAGACCCTCTTCCAGAGGATAAGTGGGGGTCCCTGTCATATTGAGTTAATACAATTTCGAGTTTTCAAACCCAGATAGAGCTCCTGACATAAAATATAAAGTTACTGTGCTGCCAGGTGGGCATATGGCTTAGACACAGACAGGGTGAAGGGAGGGTTCTGACCGAAGTCCGGGACCCACAGGTGCAGATTGATCTCTCTTTGTGAGGGCGTCCTGATCAGGGGCGGGTGGGATCTCCATCTCCAGGGACTAGAGAGTGGGCTGATACCAGTATTTCCTCCCACCAATCAGCATGAACAGACTTCAGTGAGCAGCACAGCGCCCCCCAGTGGAGGCTGAGCCGCTCACAGCAAGCCTTTCCCCATCCCACTCACTTTCCTTAGGTGCTTCCTTGCTAGAGAAAGAGTGCCTGGAAACCACAGCAGCAATGGGCCCCTCCCCCCAAAGACCAGCATAAACCCCCACACTCATCAGGTCTACTGACCATATACTGAGACATAGCTCAACTCTAGGGGAAATAGGAATTAGCCTCTTTTAACAAGCAACCAAACTCACCTATTTAAACTTACAACACTGTGGACAAGGTCCATACACTCCCCACTGGAAGCAAGGAGAAACTCTGCAGAGGACTGACCTGAGGGACAGAGCAGCCAATACATGACAGCACAGTGCACACAACGCACACAAGAAATGCTTCATGAAGTGTCAGGCCAGTACATGAACTCTTCTTAATAAAGACACTGCTCTAGAAGCAGAAAACATAACAAGATTTTCTAAAACACAGAAGAAGCCAGAGACATGACATGCACCATGATGGAGGAATTTCTCCCAAAATAAAAACGATAAAATGTCATTGTCAGGGATATGATTAAAACACATATAAGTAATGTGCCTCAAACAGAATTTTTAAAAAGTATCATAAGGATGCTAGCTGTGCTTGAGGAAAACATAGAAGACATGAGAGATACTGTTACTGAAGACAGAAGAGACCTAAAAACAAATCAGGCTGAAAATTTTTAAATGCTGTAACTGAGATAGGATACTGATTGGATATCATAAGCTCAAAGCTGAAAGAAGCAGATGAATGAGTAAGTGACATAGAAGATAAAATTGTGGAGAAATTGAAGCAGGAAAGATGAGGAAAATTAAAATATTGCATCACATATGTATACTTAGGGAACTCAGCAACTACATAAAGTGTTATAACATTCTTTTCAAAGGATTCCCAGAAGAAGAAGAGAGGGAGAAAAGGGAAGAAGTTTTATCTCAATGAATTATACTGGAAATTTCCACAAACTGGGTAGGAAACCGATGTCCACATCTAGGAGGCACGGAGAACTTCCATCAAAATCATCAAAAGCATGCCAACACTAAGACATATCACAGTAAAATTGGCAAAATATACAGATAATGAAAAACCCTAAAAGTAGTACAACAAAAGAAGTTTAACTAACAAAGGAAGATAGAAAATATTGTGGCAGATTTCTCCACAGAAACCTTCAGGCCAGAAGGAAGTGCCATGGTAACCTCAACATGCTCAATTGAAAAATATGCAGCCAAGAATACATTATCCTGTAAGACTGTCATTCAGATAGAAGGAAAAATAGAATTTCCCAGACAAACAAAAACCAAAGGAGTTCATGGTCTCTAAACAAGCCCTGCAAGAAATATTAAAGGGGACTCTGTGAGTGGGAAAGGGAGACTAAAAACAAGAAAGACTAAGAAAGAAAGAGAAAATCTCCAGAAATAATAACTTTAGAGGAAACACAGTGGCACTAAGTTTATATCTATCAAAAATCACTGTGAATGTAAATGGGCAAAATGCTCCGATCAAAAGACATAGACTATTAAAATGGATTTATGAACTTTCTGTCTCATGCTGTTAAATTGTTTGCTTCTAGGCAACTTAAGATAGAAAATTTACTGTGCATCACATATGGATTCTAATGACATTACTTCCCAAATTGATAGGTAGTAAATTGTGTTTCTGTTCACTTCAAATTATTTTAAAATTTCCGTTATGATTTCTTTGATCTATGGGTTATTGCTTAAAACTAAACATTTTCTAGTTTAAGAAAATAAGCAAAATGGATATAAAAAACCAAAGTCTTTCTATACACTGCATCCAATAGACTCATTTTCAATTTAAACAGCTGTGGATTGAAAGTGCAGATTGAGAACAATTTATCATGCTAATGGACATCAAAAGAAAGTTTTAGGACTATACTCATATGACACTGACTAGATTTTAACCAAAATCTTTTACAAGAAATGATGAAGGCAGTATATCATCATAAAAGGTTCTACCCAACAAGAAGATACAAAGCATTAAATATTTATACCACAAAATTGGAAGCACTGATATATATGAATCAATTAATAAGAACATAAAGAAACTCACTGATAATAAAACAATAATAATAATAGAGAACTTTAACAGTCCACTTACAGGAACGGACAGATTATCTAAGCTGAAAATCAATAAGGAGACAATGACTTTGAAAGACACATTGGACAAAATGGAATTAACAGATATATTAAGAACATTCCATCATAACACAGCAGAATACACATTCTTTTTGAATGCACATGGAACATTCTCCAGTTAGATCACATACTATGTAACAAATCATCCCTCTACAAATACAAAATGATTGAGACCATACATGCATATGTTCATACCACAACACAATGAAACTTGAAGTCAATCCCTAGAAAAACTTTGGAAACATCACGAATACATGGAGGTTAAAGAACATTGTATTAAAGAATGACTGAGATTTTTAGGAAATTAAAGAAGCAATAAAAAATACATGGAACCAAATGAAAATGAAAACATGCCAGTGACAAACCATCTGGATGCAGCAAAAGTGGTTGGAAGAAAGAAGTATATGGCAATACATATGGCATGTTTATTGCTTTTGTCTGTGCATTTGGGTACCTATGTTCACTGTGCGATACTCTGTGTTCTTTTTCCAGGGCTAACTCAAGAAACAAGCCATGTACACTTGGTGGAGAGTTCCTAATACAGCTATGAGTAGGGAAACAAAATAACCAAATTCTCAACAAGAGAAACCAAGAGACACCATTCAAAAAACACTTTATGAACGGACAGGCGCTGAACATCAAAGAGCCTTCTAAATACAGCAGAACTCGCAGGAGCAGGGGGTACAAAAAGCTGTTAAAATTAACAAGAGATAGAAAAATAACAAAATGATGAAAAGGAAGAACTCTCCTCCAAACAAATTCCAGAAAAAACTGACAGCTAAAGAACGCTCAAAACAGATATAAGCAACATAACTGAACAAGAATTTAGAACAGTAGTCATAAAATTAATCTCTGGGCTTGAAAAAAGCATGGTAGACATCAGAAAACTATGGCTACAAACACTATGGAGCTCAAAACTAGTGGTCATGCATTAAAAAATGCGATAAATGAGATACATAATAAAATGAAGTTGTCCAATGCACGGATTAAAGAGGCAGAAAGGAGAATAAGTAATTTAGAAGACACATTATAAAAGAGAAAGCTGAGAAAAAAACAGATAAACTGATCCAGGAACATGAAAGGAGAGTTCGAGAGCTCAGCGATACAATCAAAAGGAAAAATATCTGTATCGTAGGAATCCCAGAAGAGGAAAAGAGAGGGAAAGGTGCTGAAGAAGACCTGGAACAAATTATAGCAGGGAACTTCTCCAACATGGAGAGGGAAGTAGACGTTAAAATTCAAGAGGCACAGAGAACTCCCCTCGAACGTAACTTGAATCGATTTTCTGCACTCTATATCATACTGAAACTGGCAAAACATAAGGACAAAGAGAGAATTTTGAAAGCAGCTAGGGAGAAAAGGGCCCTAACATACAAAGGGAAACCTATCAGAGTGGTGACAGACCTATCTACTGAAACTTGGAGGTCAGAAAGGAATGGCAGGAAATCTTCAATGTGATTAACAGAAAAAACATGCAGCCAAACACCCTTTATCCACCAAGCCTGTCATTTAGAATAGAAGGAGAGATAAAAGTCTTTCCAAATAAACAAAAATTGAAAGATATGTCACCACTAAACCAGCCCTCCAAGAAATCCTGAGGGGGACTCTCGGAGGGAAATGTTGCAAGAAAAGCAAGATACCAGAGATACCACCACAAGCATGAATCCCACAAAAGACACAATGACTCTAAACCCATATATTTCAATAATAACACTGATTGTAAATAGACTAAATGGCCCAATCAAAAGACATAGGGAAGCAGAATGGATAAAAAAACAAAGTCCATCTATTTGCAGTCTGTAAGAAACGCATTTTAGACTGGAGGACGCCTTCAGGTTAAAAGTAAAGGGATGGAGAAATATATATCATGCTACTGGAAGTCAAAAGAAAACTGGAGTAGCTATACTTATCTTAGACAAACTGGACTTTAAATTAAAGACAGTAACAAAGGATGAGGAAGTGCACTGTATAATAATTATAGGTTTTATCCATCAGGAAGAGCTAACAATCATAAATGTCTACGCACCCATATGGGAGCACCTAAATATATAAAACAATTAATCACAAACAGAAACAATCTTATAGATAAGAATGTGCTAATAGCAGGGGACTTTAATACTCCAATTACTGCAATGGATAGATCAACTAGACAGAAAATATCTAAAGAAACAATATGAATGACACATTGGACCAGATGGATCGGACAGATATATTTAGAAGTCTACATCCTGAGGCCATGGAATTCAGTTTCTTCTCAAGTGCGCATGGCACACTCTCCAAGATAGATCACATACTGGGACATACAGCAGCCTTCAATAAATATAAAAGAATGGAGATCATAC
>NW_027529537.1:6458-8535 GCF_008692635.1 Crocuta crocuta
GATCAATGAAACCAAGATTGGTTTTATAAAGAAATAAGCAAAATTGACAAGCCTCAACCAGGGTTCTAAAAAGAAAAGAGAAAGCACTCAAATAGAAAAAAAATCATGAATGAAAAAAAAAAACCTGATTACAACCAATCCCTCAGAACTACTAGCAATTATCAGGGAATACTATGAAAAACTATATGCCAACAAACTTGACAACTTAGAAGAAATGGACAAATTCCTAAACACACACTCACTACCAAAATTCACCACAGGAGATAATTGTCGCAGACGACATGATATTCTACATAGAAAACCCGACAGACTCTATCAGAGCCTACTAGAACTGATCCAGGAATTCAGTAAAGTTACAGGGTACAAAATCAACGTACAAAAATTGGTTACATTTTTATACACCAACCATGAAGCAAAAGAAAGAGAAATCAGAAACTGATCCCATTCACAACTGCACAAAAGAACACAAAATACCTAGGAATAAACCTAACCAAAGATAGAAGAGATCTGTATGATGAAAACTATCGAAAACTTATGAAGGAAATTGAAGAAGATGCAAAGAAATGGAAAAACATTCCATGCTCATGGACAGGAAGAATAAATATACTTAAAATGTCATTACTACCCAAAGCAATCTACACATTCAATGCAATCCCAATCAAAATTGCACCAGCATACTTCTCAAAACTAGAACAAACTATCCTAAAATTTGTATGAAACCACAAAAGACCCCAAATAGCCAATGTAATATTGAAAAGAAAACCAAAATGGGAGGCATCATCATCCCAGACTTTAGCCTCTACTACAAAGCTGTAATCATCAAGACAGTATGGTATTGGCACAAAAACAGACACATAGACGAATGGAATAGAATTGAGAACTCAGATTTGGACCCAAAGGTATACAACTAACTAATCTCTGGCAAAACAGGAAAGAGTATCCAATGGAAAAAAGACAGCCTCTTTAATAGATGGTGCTGGGAGAACTGGACAGCAACACGCAAAAGAATGACACTAGATCATTTTCTCACACCATACACAAAAATGAACTCAAAATGGATAAAGGACCTGAATGTGAGGAAACCATCAAAACCCTAAAGGACAAAGCAGGAAACAACCTCCTTGACCTCCACCACAACAACTTCTTACTTGACACATCCCCAAAGGCAAGGGAATCAAGAGCAAAAATGAACAATTGGGACCTCATCAAGATTAAAAGCTTCTGCACGGCAAAGGAAACAATACATAAAACTAACAGGCAACCGACGGAATGGGAAAAGATACTTGCAAACGACATATCAGATAAAGGGTTAATATCCAAAATCTATAAGGAACTCACCAAACTCCACACCCGAAAAACAACCCAGTGTTTGTTGTTTGTTGTTTGTTGTTGTAGTTGACCCAGGTCAACTAATCTTCAACAAAGCAGGAAAGAATATCAAATGGAAAAAACACAGTCCCTTCAACAAATGGTGTTGGGAAAACTGGACAGAAACATGAAACTGGAACAAAACTGGATCACATTCTTACAGCATACACAAAAATAAATTCAAAATGAATGAAAGACCTAAGTGTGAGACAGGAAACCATCAAAATCCTAGAGAAAAACAGAGCAGCAACCTCTTTGACCTTGGCCAGAGCAGATTCTTACTAGACATGTCTCCAAAGGCAAGGGAAACAAAATAAAAAATGAACCATTGGGAACTCATCAAGATAAAAAGCTTCTGCATAGCAAAGAAACAATCAACAAAAATAAAAGGCAACTGGGGAGAGCCTGGGTGGCTCAGTCGGTTAAGCGTCCGGCTTTAGCTCAGGTCATGATCTCACGGTTTGTGGGTTTGAGCCCCGCGTCGAACTCTGTGCTGACAGCTATCCCAGAGCCTGGAGCCTGTTTCAGATTCTGTGTCTCCCTCTTTCTCTGACACTCCCCTGCTCACTCTGTCTCTCTCTCAGAAATAAATAAATAAATAAAAGACAACTGACAAAATGGGAGAAATATTTGCAAATGACATATCATATAAAGAGTTAGTATCCCAAGAGATCTGTATGATGAAAACTATAGAAAACTTATGAAGAAA
>NW_027529538.1:0-21682 GCF_008692635.1 Crocuta crocuta
AAAAAAAAAAAAAATTCCTACAAGTCAAACCACTAAGTTAAAAAAAAACAACATGTATATTTTGTCAACGGTGGGTCAGGTACTGAAGCCAACCTCAGCCTCAGCATCAAGTGGAGGGCAGGAACCCACAGGTATGTCCCAATCCATTCTGAGGGATTGATTACATGTCAATTGTTGCTGATAAACGAAATACTGTTTTGAACAATTTAGATTCATTGTCAGTGATGAAGTTTAATTTTGGTTTTGGGTTTGGTTTTTAGTAAATGACATATTTAGTAAATGAGCGATTCCATGATATCTCAACAATGGCACTCCCCACTGGCATTCACATATGATTTTCTGAGTAAGAAAGAAAGGGCTAGAAAGACAACTCAAAGCTGTGGTCAGTGGGCACGGTTATTGCTAATGTAGCATTTATAATTCTAGAGACTGGGAAGTGGTCCGGCTTTTAATTGCTTGCAATCATCATTTTTGACCAAGATGTAAAAATCTGGGCATGCCGAGGGAGTGGACTGTTATGTCAACAGCACAGTCATGGGGGCCATGGTGGAAAAAAAGTGAGAATCCCTGGTGTCTAATCCTGATGTCCTTCTAAACCAATGATATGGTGGCCATGCTGATACATAATCCTTCTGAGATGGATCTTAATGGGCAAAGGGGGAAGAAAATGCTGATATAACTATTGCCAGATAGGAGTATGAAGCAATTGTTCTATTTTTCAAACTAAATTTATTACTATTTTTTTGTTTTAATAAGAAAAAATATGTAGGTATACCTGGACATCCAGGGCTGCCTGGTTCTCCCTCTGGACCAGGTGGGCCGAACTGACTAGCAGGGTCCCCTTGCTCTCCTGTAAGTGATAAAATGCACATAATATTATTTAAGAGAATTTAAGTTTTTTCCATACAAGTGACTTAATAACTGTCATATTTGTCTTTAGAGCTTATCTTCAAATGTTCTAGAGGCACTTTTGGAAAAACAGGGTTTTTTTCCTATATAAGAACAATTGGAACCATTGTTGCAAGATGTGATTTAAGCACATGCACACACGTGTGTGCACACACATACACACACACATCGATTTTATAGTACATAAAAATCATAAGAAACTATAGATATCAATAAGTTTGGATTTTTAAATTCCTGAAAGTAATTTCTAATTTAGGTATCTAAGAAATTACTTGGCATTGAGTGACTATATTTTTATACTGTGTTTTAGAAACAAAAAACAGAAATTGCCCTTGGTTTTACTGTTGCAATCACATGTCAAACTCACAAGGATGCTCACCTCAATGTCCTTGTAAAATCAAAATTACAGGGGTGCCTGGGTGGCTCAGTTGGATAAGCATCTGACTCTTGGTTGTGGCTCAGGTCATGATCTCATGGTTCATGGGTTCGAGCCCTGTATCAGACTCTGTGCTGACTGTGGAACCTGCTTGGGATTCTCTCTCTTCCTCTCCCTTTGCCCCTCCCCCACTCATGTTCTCTCTCTACCTTTCTCTGTCTCTCTCTCTCTCAAAATAAACTTTAAAAAAATTACAAAGGCACAGTTTATTGATGACTTCACAAGAAACCACACATTCAAAGGCCACTCCCACCGAACCACAGAGCTGTCCCACACCGCTGCTGCATTCTTCCCAACGCAGGACTTACACTTGGGAGCCTCAAAATGGGGACTAAAAATGGTTGGAATAGGGAGGGGAAGACAATGGATGCAGTTATAAGAGAGAATAAGAGAGTTAATTAGGCATGATGTATACGTCTCACCCACACCCCATTCTAAGGGGTCCCAACCACATATGGTGGAAGTTTCTCTTGTGGCTAATTGCTGGAGGGGTAGGAATCTGGTCTATCTCAGGTCAGTCAGTCTTTTCTTGAGAAGCTGGAATACAAAGTGAGAATTTGAGGCCCTTGGTCATTGAGGCAGCGACCAAAAGGATTATCATGATATAGTTATCATGATGCTTTGATGTAGAGAGTGAGTGTTTGCAATCCATACAAATCCAGAAAGGTCCAGAAAGTATACTGAATAGAGAATAATGAAGCCAGCCGGCAGATAAGTAAGAACCAGCCCTGGGGCGCCTGGGTGGCTCAGGCAATTAAACATCCAACTCTTGATTTCAGCTCAGGTCATGATCTCATGGTTCGTGAGACTGAGCCCCTCATTAGGCTTTGTGCTCACAGTACAGAATCTGCTTGAGATTCTTTCTCTTTCTCTCTGTTTCTCCTCTACTTGCACTCTCTGTCTCAAACATAAACGTTTATAGGAAGGAAGGAAGGAAGGGAGGGAGGGAGGGAGGAAGGGAGGAAGGAAGGAAGGAAGGAAGGAAGGAAGGAAGGAAGAAAACAGCCCATAAAGAAAAGCAGAAAAGTCTCAAAAGAGAAACCAAGGGCTGTCTAAAGGCTGGGTTTCCTTAGCCTTATGTGGGCTTCATGAGAGAGCTCTGACTCCAGATACGATGAGTGCATTTTAATTCCCTGCAAACATGGCCAAAAACAAGTGTGAAGAGAATAAGAAGTAGGTTTGTAGTCTGAGAGAGGTGAAGGGACTATAATAAATGCATAAGTAAGCAGAAGATGAGTGACTTTTAAACCATGAAGCTATAAAGTGTCAACTCAAATAGGAAAACTTCTCTACTTGTAACTATTTCTGAAGAAGATATCTAGGTTATTCTTCCTGAATAAATAAGTGTGCACACTCCCTTGTCTCCTATAGCAATTGTCATATTATTTATGGACAATAAACATGGACAGCATGTTTCATGAGTGGTAAGGGAGATATTTCAGTGGCTCATTAAGAACTCTCTTATATTTTATTTTACTTTTTCTGAGATTATATTTTTCAGTAATCTCTACACCCAACATGGGGCTTGAACTCACAACCCCGAGATCAAGTCACATGCTCTTCTGTCTGAGCCAGCCAGGTGCCCCTGCTCTTTTATATTTTAAAGCTATTCATTTTAATCTGTGATAAAGTAAAATATAACTGCTTACCAAACTTGTGAAGTCACTGATAGTGAAGTTAAAGCTAAGGTTAGAAAGGTGAATCATATTTAAGATTCAAAGAAAAATATTAACCTGATGGTATACAAGGACAGTAACAATGTTAGAGGTTTTATGCAAACACTGGAATTTAAGATATCCTGATTTTTGTTTGTTTGTGTGTCTGAATAAAGGGTTAACGAAACCTCCTTTCTCTAAGAACATTTAAAAAAAATTTTAATGTATACTTATTTTGGAGAGAGAGAGTTAGTGCAAGCAGGGGAGGGGCAGAGAGAGAGAGGGAGACACAGAATCCAAAGCAGGCTCCAGGCTCCTAGCTGTCAGCACGGAGCCTGATGCAGGGCTTGAACTCAAGAGCTCTGAGATCATGACCTGAGCCGAAGCTGGATGCTTAACCAATTGAGCCACCCAGACTCCCCTGTCTAAGAACATTTTTAACCACAGGTAACTTTGTGTTACTGGAGATCTGATTGAGGTAGGATGTCAGTTGTGTTATGAGGCAACATTGTTCTGACACAAGGTAAACCAAGGCCTAGGGGCCAAATCTAACCTGCAGCTTGTGGTAAGCACATTCTTATTGGAACACAGCCACACCCCTTATTTGCATATTGTGTGGCTGCTTCCATGCTATGGAGGCTCTCATGCACAGCTGAGTAGTTGTAACAGAGACCACATAGCTTAAAACACCCGTGGTCTGACCCCTTGAGAAAACATACTTGCTGACCCTTGGCTTATGGTAAACATGACCCAACTGTAAATTACATGTGGCCCAGAAATTCTTAGGCGAAATATTAACACCTGGTAGGAAGTCACGGTCTTGGCCTTCTTGGTGCACTGTGATGCCTGACTCTGGGACACTGAAAGCCATATCCATGGAGTCCTTAGAAGAGATATTGGGTCCTATGGTGCAGAAGGCTTCTAAGCCAAGGTGGACACTGCCCATCGATGTGGGTCTGGTCTTCATGCACCTGAGCTGTCACTTATGGAGCTGCAATCACTACAAAGGTGGCTGAAGGGCCCCCACCAAGGAGAAAGACCTGTGACCTGTGTGCTCTACAGGCACACTGTTCTCTCTCCGGTACCCTTGGATCTGAATGACAAATGTGGATGATTTGTGTCTCGAGTGCTTGACCATCTTGCAGAGTCTAAAAAGAACCGCTGGGTTAGTGTCTAAAATATATAAAGAACTTACATAACCCAATACTCCCCAAAATGAATAATCTGATTAAAACTGGGCAGAAGGCATGAATAGACATTGCTCCAAAGAAGACATCTAGATGGCCAACAGATACATGAGAAGATGCTCAACATCACTTATCACCAGGGAACTGAAATTCAAAACTTCAATGAGATATCACCTCACACCTGTCAGAATCGCTAAAATTAACACCACAAGGAACAACAGGTGTTGGGGAGGCTAAAGAGAAAGGGGAAGTCTCTTGCACTGTTGGTGGGAATGCAAACTGGGGTAGCCACTGTGGAAAACAGTATGGAGGTTCCTCAAAAAGATAAAAATAGAAGTACCTTATGACCTAGTAATCGTACTACTAGGTATTTATCCAAAGAATACGAAAGTACCAATTCAAAGGGATACATGCTCCCCAATATTTATAGCAGCATTATCCACAATAACCAAATTATAGAAAGAGTCCAAGCATCCATCATTTGATGTGTGGATAAAGAACATATGTTGCGGCTGTAATCATCAAGACAGTATGGTATTGGCACAAAAATAGACACATAGACCAATGGAATAGAATTGAGAACTCAGAATTCAACCCAAAAGTATACAGCCAACTAATCTTTGACAAAGCAGGAAAGAGTATCCAATGGAAAAAAGACAGCCTCTTTAACAGATGGTGCTGGGAGAACTGGACAGCAACGTGCAGAAGAATGAACCTAGATCATTTTCTCACACCATGCACAAAAATAAACTCAAAATGGATAAAGGACCTGAACATGAGACAGGAAACCACCAAAACCCTAGAGGAGAAAGCAGGAAACAACCTCCTTGAGCTCAACCGCAGCAATTTCTTACTTGACACATCCCCAAAGGCAAGGAAATCAAAAGCAAAAATGAACTCCAGGGATCTCATCAAGATTAAAAGCTTCTGCATGGCAAAGGAAACAATCCATAAAACTAATAGGCAGCCGACAAAATGGGAAAAGATAGTTACAAATGACATATCAGATAAAGGGTTAGTATCCAAAATCTATAAGGAACTCACCAAACTCCACACCCAAAAAACAAACAATCCAGTGAAGAAATGAGCAGAAGATTATGAACAGACACTTCTCCAAACAGGACATCCAGACATGGCCAACAGACACATGAAATGATGCTCAGCATCCCTCCTCATCAGGNGGGGGAGAGAGGTGGGGAGACAAACCATGAGAGACTCTTGAATGCTGAGAAAAAAACTGAGGACTGATTGGTATAGGGGGGAGGGGAAGGGGGGTGATGGGCATGGAGGAGGGCACTATTGGAGATGAGCACTGAGTGTTATATGGAAACCAAATTGACAATAAACTATTTAATAAAAAAATAAAAAATTTAAAAACTTTAAAAAAGAAGATGTGGTGTGTGTGTGTGTGTGTGTGTGTGTGTGTGTGTTGTACATACATATAAATATACATATATTCATATTTATGGAACAGAATATTATATTACTCAGCCACCAAAATGAATGAAATCTCAGCATCTACAACAACATGGATGGAGCTAGAGAATATTATGCTAAGCAAAATAGGTCAGAGAAAGATAAATACCATATGATTTCATTCATATGTGGAATTTAAGAAACAAAACAAATGAGCAAAAGGGAAAAAAAGAGAGAGGCAACCTTTAACTATAGAGAACAAACTGATGGTTACTAGAAAGTGGAGCAGGGTTGGGGGAAATAGGTGACGGGGATTACGAAGTGCACTTGTCATGATAATCACTGCGTATGTATGGACGTGTGGAATCACCATATTGTACACTTGAACTAATATTACACTGTATGTTAACTAACTGGAATGTAACTAAAAACTTAAAAGATGATAAAAAGAAGCCCTTGGATGTTGCTGTTTGTTTGATGGATTTAACTTTTCATTTGTGCCAAATGTGCATGTTCGTGGTGTTATGAACACCCAGGACTCGAAGGCTGGTGGACGGCTGCTGTATTTCCAAAGCATACCTTTAGGGCCTTTCTTTCCATCGATTCCTGAAAGTCCAGGGGACCCTGGAGAACCTGGCTCACCCTGAGAGTTTAAAACAAAAGACCTTGTTTGGTTTCAAATACAAATAGCACATTCATAACATGATCCAGTTATAATCTTCCATGACCAATGCCCATATATTTGCAGTGGTAAAGAAAATTGGAAATGCATTACAGGCAATACTGCTTCATGCTTCTAGCTTTTAAAAGTTGCTAAAAGCCCAGAATTACAGGTACCAATGGGTAGCGTACAATTCTCTATCCTTGATTGCAAAATAGTAATTGCATCACGTGACTTGAATTTTAAGTTTCAAATGAGCAAACTGAGACCAATAAAATATTGTTAGAAGACATTTTTTTTTACCACTTTAAAAAATCTATTTGATTCCAAAAGATGGGTAGCAAATTACATACATCTTCTAGAAGTTATGATGTAGGCTCCTACATGCATTGGACCTGTTGGTTTCCAAGGGGGTATTTTACTCATGGTTCTGAAGACCAAATGTATTTACAGCAAAATCTATCATATCTGCAATTCGATAGGAAGGCTTAGTAACCAGAATTTGGGTTATATTTCAGATGATTCTTTACTCTGATAAACCATTAGTCATGAGAGAAATTTCTGTGGAGCTGTTTAAACTAGGCTGGGGGTGCAGCACATAAAGTAAGTGGCTGGGTCATCTGTTAGGAGAAATAGTAATGAACACTGGCCAAAACCTATAGTTACATCATGGCCTTCCAGAAGGCTCCATCCTTCCTTTGGCATATCCCTTATACTCTAAAAGCTGGTTAAAGGGCAATGATGTATACTGGAAATTGTGACTCCTTGTCAGCATCCCGAGCGCCAAAGGATTTTATTATTTCTTTCCTCCCCAACAGCAGCCACTTACCTGGTCACCTGGGAAGCCCGGAAAACCAATAATCCCTCTGAGCCCGGGTGAGCCTGGAGGGCCTGGGGCTCCAGGGAGCCCCGGCTGCCCGGTTCTACCAGGCTCCCCTCTGTGAAATCCAGGTGGTCCATATCTTCCCGGCTCTCCTCTCCTCCCCTGCATCCCAGGATGGCCTTTATCACCTGATGGGGTTGGAAGTGTTAACAAACCTCTTTGAGGATGTCCTGGGCCGGGCAATAGGGAGGCTGAGGGTTTGGGTCCTACATTTAGGAGATGAAGCCAAAGGTTTTGGGAATCCGAATTCCTGCCCTAAGCCGTATGGTGATGGTTTTTGGCTTCAGTGAAAGAAGCGCCCGCGAAGTGACCTGGGGAACCCAAGAGAGGAACGGGTATGCGGGGGTTATTCGCTTTCACGCCCCCATTTTACGAAGGACGAAGAACCTCAGAGCAGTTAAAAGACATTCGTGCCCTGACAGCCAGTTCAGGAGACAGCCAAGACAAGAGGCGGGCTTCATGCAGACTAACTGTGAACTTGGGAAAGATAATACACATGTGGCGGTCAAAATCCTGGCCACACTGTGTTTCTGAGGAGCAGGAGCACAGGCATCGGGGTGATGGTGAGAAAGGCAGAGTTGGGCTGCCCAACCCCCCGATCTGCTGATTGAGGATCTGCGTTTCCACAAGAGCCGAAGGGGTTCATATGCACATTGAAGACTGAGAAGTCCTGGTCAAAATGACCTAGACAATCAATTTCAATCATTAAAATTATTTGGGGCACACGGTGGCTCAGGTGGTCAGGCATCTGACTCTTGAATTCCACTCAGGTCATGATCTCACGGTTGGTGAGTTTCAGCCCCTCATCAGGCTCTGCGCTGACAGCACAGAGCCTGCTTGGGATTCGCTCTCTCCCTCTCTGCCCCTCCCCTGCTTGTGTTCTCTCTCTCAAAATAAATAAATAAACTTAAAAAAATAAAATTGTTCATTTTTATAGCAGTCACCAAAAACAGGGGTACTTTAAACCTGGAACTGGCATTGTATGTATAATCTTAGGGTTGATCTTAGTTTGAATTGTCCAAACCTATACATACCTATGAATTTGATGTTCTGGCCCAGAAAAGCAAAAGAAAAATGCAGGGTGAGGTTAATCTGGGTGTACTTATATACCCAGTTATAGATCTTAGAAATGTGACCTTTCCTAATCTCAGCATCATTAGGAAAGCTGTCTGTATGCTTGCTTATTTGAATGACCCAAAAAGAAGTCTACTCATTTGATACAGTTAAAAAAAAAAAAAAAAATAAGTGCTTACCTTCCTCTCCTGGGAATCCACTATCTCCAGGAGGTCCAGGTTCTCCGGTTTCCCCCTTTAGGGAAATTACGGCCATCTCTCCTTCATCTCCTGGGGGTCCCTGTGCTCCTAGAGATATTAATGATGCAAGTGAAGGAAACCAGAAACCCCACACATGTGGTTCTTCAGCTATAGCACTTCACGCCCAGTTTGGGGATCCACATCTCAACTAAACCCTACTTATGTTCATAGCTTGCACGGTGTCAATACTGTCGACTGATTTGCCTAAAGGAAGGACCGTGCCTTTTATATTCCTCTCTCAACTTGTCCGGCAACAGGGTCTGGTGTACAGGGAGTGACCAGTGAGTGTGTGCTAATACAACCGAATGGGCCTCGGAGGTTGAAGTTTAAAAAGACAGGCTTGAAAAGTCCCAAATCGAAAATATGTCACATTTAAATATCCTGTTTAATGTGAATTGCCCATCTTGTATTTTTCAGTTGCCTGTCCTCCCCTCCCTTCCTGGCCACACTCTGTTATTTTCCTTACATTAAAAGAACACTTATTTGGACTTGCTTCTCCACATAGAGAATTCTGAAAGGTAGGAAAAATATATGATGTTTCTATTTGATTTTGTAAACACTGTCCTGTTGGGGGAATGTGTTCAAGTGGGCTCATACCAGCAGCGTGAGAGCCGGTTATTAACAATCCAAGAATATTGTAAGCCAGCTGTTAAGCCATTGGCAGCTTTAAAACAAGAACAAAAACAAACAAACAAACAAAAAAACAGCCATGGTGGGAATATTTACACCACGAGAGCAAACAAAAATCAGGGCATTTTTTAAAAAGTTTTTATTTATTTCAATTCCAGTTCGTTAAAACACGGTGTAATATTCTTTCTTATTTTTTTTTAATCTCGAAGACCGTAATAGCATAGCAAACATCACTCAGTCTAAGCTAGCAAAGAGTGTGTGATTCCTTGATTCTACGTAATAAACGTACAGGTTAGTAAAACAAAAAAATTATAGTAGAATCAATCAAGTAGGAAGTAAAAGTAATTAGAATGGGGTGTCTGGGTGGTTCAGTCAGTTAAGTATCTGACTCTTGACTTTCGGTTCAGATCATGATCTCACTGCTTGTGAGATCCAGCCCCACATCAGGCTCCGCACTGATAGCGCAGAGACTCCTCAAAATGTTCTCTCCCTCTTTCTCTCTCACTCTGCCCCTCCCCCCTCTTGTTGTCTGTCTCTCTCTCAAAATAAATAAATAAACCTAAAAAAAAGAAGTAAAGGTAATTTGAATTTTATAGGAGGCTATTTACCCAGAAGGCTTTAAGGACAAAAAAACTTTTTTCTAAAAATTGTCAAGCATTCATTCTCAGCCCTGGAAATGAATATTTTTCTTCACTCACTGCAGCTGCATGGCTAAGCGGTAAAAGTAAATATTTATCAGGGACGGGCACAGAACATTTAAACCAGTGGTCTTGCAACTTTTAGCTTTTAATAGCAATGACAACTCTTTCTTTAAATGAAGCTCAGGGGAGCCATAACGCACAGCTTCTCCTAGTTTTGAGTCAGCAAACTGGGGAGCCAAATCCCACCTGTGGCCTGTTTATGTAGAATCCATGAGCTATGAATGGTTTTTATGCTTTTAAACTGTTAGGGGGGAAATTCAAGATGAGAATAATATTTTATGACATGTGAAAATTAAATGAAATTCAAATTCAGTGTCCATGAATAAAATCTGATTGGAATACAGCTATGTTAGTGTGTTTCCCTACTGTCTCTGGCTGCTTTCATGCTACCAAAGCTGACCTGAGTGGTTTAATCAGAGACTATATAGCCTGCAAGGCCTAAAAAATATTTGCTATCTGGCTCTTTATTTAAAAAATTAAGTTTTCTTTTGTAAAAAGAAGAAAGAGAGAGAGAGAGAGTGAAGGAAGGAAGGAAAGGAAGGAAGGAAGGAAGGAAGGAAGGAAGAAGGAAAGAAGGAAGAAAGAAAGAAAGAAAGAAAGAAAGAAAGAAAGAAAGGAAGGAAGGAAAGAAGGAAAGAAGGAAAGAAAGAAGGAAGGAAAGAAGGAAAGAAAGAAAGAAAAAGAGAAAGAAAGAAAGAAAGGAAGGAAGGAAGAAAGAAGGAAAGAAGAAAGAAAGAAAGAAAGAAAGAAAAAGAAAGAAAGAAGGAAAGAAAGAAGGAAAGGAAAGAAAGAAAAAGAAATAAAAAGAAAGAAAGAAAGAAAGGAAGGAAGGGAAGGAAAGGAAGAAAGAAAAAAGAAAGAAAAAAATTGAAATAGGGTTTGGGGACCAGGAGCCCTACCTGCACCCCCTTCCCGTAGGTGAGAAAATTCTCTCAAACTCAATAGCTATAAATCAAAGCACTTCTGGGTTTCCCCCCCCATTCATAGAGCAATTCATTTATCAGCTATAGGCAACATGATTGAGAGGTAAAGAAAATGCAGTGGTTTAAAATTCTAAAACAAACGACAGCAATCTAAAAAGAAAAGGAATCCAAGCTTCAGGACAGTCCCATTTATTTTTCTTTTTTTAAACTGTTTTAAGTATTTGTTTATTTACTTTGAGAGAAAGAGTGCACACGTGGGAAGGGAGAAGGGCAGAGAGAGAGGGAAAGAGAGAATCCCAAGCAGGTTCCATGCTGTTAGCATTGAGCTGTACTTGGGCCTTGAACTCATGAACCGAAATCAAGAGCTGGACACTTAACTGACTGAGCCACCCAGGCATCCCAAGTCCCATTTATTTCTCAAAGACCATATTTATCCATTCTGAACACACGCCAGAAACAAGGCATGTTGCATCATCGTGCTGTTAACTGCATTTACCTTTGACGCCTTTCATGCCCCGGTCTCCGAGCAAGCCAGGCCGACCCCTCTCTCCTGGTTCCCCCTTAGTGCCAGGGTCCCCCTCCAGGCCAGGCTTTCCTCTCTCTCCTGGAAAACCTGGGAAGCCAGGCAGCCCCTGGGATCCTGATGAAATGAGAAGATGAATTTTTAGAAAAGCCATTTTTTTTATAGTTTATTGTCAAGTTGGTTTTTATATACCACCCAGTGCTCATCCCGACAAGTGCCCTCCTCCATGCCCATCACCCCCCTTTCCCTCCCCCCCACACCCATCAGCCTTCAGTTTGTTCTCGGCATTCAAGAGCCTCTCATGGTTTGCTTCCCTCCCTCTCCCCCACTAGTTTTTCCTTCTTCTCCCGTTTCGTCCTCCGTTAACTTCCTCCTAGAAAAGCCATTTTAAGAGCTATTTTGCTTCCTAGACCTGTGTTCCTTGCTGTCAGTGTGGAGATGTGCCCGCACCCATATCTCAGCGTGTACTGAACAACCACGGTCAGCCTCACCGCATATGAGGGCTGTGCGCTCCTACTCAATTCTCTGCCCCACAGAGCTGAAGTGCAAGCCTTTATGCTTTCTGAGCCCTGATCCCATAATGCTTTAAAAGAACCAGGAGCCAGGGATGCAGGGCCGGAGGGTGGGGGCTCATCCAAAACACAAGCACATTAGCTCTGACCCTGTACTTTATCAGCTCTACCCAGTCTGTCGAGCACAAGTGTTTATGGGTTCTGTGGACTTAACACCAGCACCCACCTTCTCCCATTTACCTACCCCGAAACATTCTGCCGCTGGAAAAAACAATATAGAGGATAAGAAGAAGGGAGCTGTCACCAAGGGAAGGACAAAATCAGGCCGATGTAACAGTAAATTCAATAGTATGATCATATGTAACAGTCTTCAGCTGGCAGTGGACTTGAGGTTTATACAATAGGGGGAAACAATGGAAAAGCACTACCCACCCTTTGGGCCCGGAAGACCAGGCAGTCCGTCATCACCTAAGGGGCCTGGGATTCCTGGGGGTCCTGGGGCTCCATCTACCCCTGGCCGTCCCGGGACTCCAGGGAGGCCCTTCATTCCAGCTGGACCAGGAGGCCCCACATCCCCTCGCTGTCCTTTCCAACCTGGGGCACCTGAGACAAACCACAATACGTATGAAGACTGGAAAATGGCTTTGCACACAGAGCAGAAAAGAAAAAAAAATCGTGATAGCTGGAATCGCATCTCTGTGCCTGGTTATCAGCTCGAACCACAGTGGCAAGCCTCTGTCAGTCTAAGAACCTATTTCTCTGGCTGCTAGAAAAAGAAAGGCGGGTGACGTGAATACCAATTTCCCAATAGAAATACACGAGTGCTACAAAGAGCATTTTAAAAATGGAAAATGGATCAGGGTGAAGAACAGAACTCTTATTTGCATCTACTCTTGAAACGAATACAAGAAAACTTTCCGGGTGTTTCCTGAAGCTATGGCCAAGTGAACCTTACTCAGGGTGTTCACCAGAAAGGATTGTAGAAATCACAGCAACGTTCATCTAGTATCATGGGAGCTAGAAAGAAGGCCCCGTCATGGCAGGGATGACCCCAATCTGGCTCTGATGCACGGAGAGGGCAGATTCCTGCATGTAGATGAATGCAATAGGATTTGAATAACAGGTGACAAACCACATGAACCACATGGTGAAATGGAGCTCGCACTGGAAGTAGCCCTCTAGCACCTTGTGTTGAGAGATACCTCTTCCTGGGTCTCTCCGACCCCTACATGTGCTGCTGGGTGTGCCAAGAATACAATGTCCTGGCCACTCTTGACCTGGGCTACTTCTCAAGGCTGGGCTGCCCTACAGGCGGCTCTAAAGCACCAGTTCCCCAGGCACAGGGCTCCTCTCAGATGCTGCACCCGACTGCACGTGTAACACCCATCTAACCCCACTTCTGCTGCCCCCATATCGCTAGGGGGACGAGGGGAAATGACACGAGCCACCAGGAAGCTCATGCTACGTGCCATTCTGTGAATAGTATAGTCTTTGTCTCTGCCCCCAAGAGGCTTGGTTCCGTCCATCCATAAAAGAGCAGCAGGTGATCTTATTCCGTGGTGAGCAGGGGCAAGGGGCAGACCGTTCAGAGGTCTTGACATGTGCTGACACTTACCTGGACTGCCCGGAGCCCCAGGGAGTCCCGGCTGCCCTGGTGTCCCTGGGGCGCCTCTCTCACAGGACTGGCCAGGTGGGCCTGGGATCCCGGGGAACCCAGCGCTTCCCTCTCTGCCTCTGGGCCCTTTGAGTCCTGGGAACCCGGGCAAGCCAGCTGGCCCTGAAATGATACAAGACACTCATGACTCTGAGGACATGAAACTCTACAGAGTCAGCCTGCGACAAAAGACTCATGTATATCAATCCCAGAAGGGAATGTTTTGATCCTGGCTCAGCGCTCACAGAAGTTAAGTCTCTCAAAGGATTTTCTTATCATAGATGGTGGTGAGCTCCACACGAATGGGAAAACCATGCATTACCAAGAGAGTTTCTTGATAAGGTTATGTAGATGACAAAGAAGTTGCTTATACTAATCTAAAAACTGTGCAGTTCTTGATTTTAATTAACTTCCAATATTGTGGTGGGCTTTACACCAAATCTCCATGCTGATACACTCAGCTTACACTGTATGGCTGTGCTTTTTGTAAGATATTTCATCACTGGAACTCTTAAATTTCTATTGATTGGAAAAGCAGTGTCATAATTTTCAGGGGAAAAAAAATCCCCCATCATTCCAAGCCCTAACCTAAATCTATTTTATTTTTCCGAGTTTTCATTATACTTTTGTTCATATGTTTACATTTTTCAAGTAGTAATCACAGCACACACTCAACTGTTGGATTATTTCACATTGCATATTAATCTGCAAATGTTTTCAATTTTGTTGTAATCCTTACAAATATAATTTTAATTGCTAATAGCTGAATAGTATTTCTTTGAGAGAGAAAGTGTGTGCGTGTGTGTACATGTGTGTATGACTTAACTCTATTCCCATTTGTTCCTCTAATGTGAATGATATAAGAGTATTTTTTAAATGTTCTGTATTTATTTTGAGAGAGAGAGAGAGAGAGCACATGCATGAGTTAGGAAGGGGCAGAGAGAGGGGAGAGAGAGAATCCCAAGCAGGCTCCGCACCATCAGTGCATCCTGACTCAAGGCCCACGAGCCATGAGATCATGACTGGAGCCAAAATCAAGAGTCAGACGTTCAGCCAACTCAGCCACCCAGTCGCCCCCAAGAGTATTTTCACATTAATCTTCATCTTCTGCCACACACATCTCTCAGATACATTTTCACAAGTGAGATTGCGAATTACTAAGTCAAAATTATTTTTATTGACGCGGATAATATATTATCTTGTTACTTTCCAACTAACTGGGGTTTTGTTTATGAATATTTTGACTTACAAACTACAGAATACATAAGCTCCCTGGTGACCCAGAATGTGGCTTAGTCCCTTGTCCTCCATTCACATTGTATTATGATGCTATAGTGGATACCTAATAAATGTTGGCCCATCCACTGTCAGAAAAGAACCAGAATAGTGTTCGTAAAACTCTAGTCTGGGGTCCACTCTTGGTCACCATCATCCAAAAGCCTAAGTAAGTTCAGACTGGACTGCTGGCCCTCATGCAATTCGGATATGATGAATCAAAATTCCTGAGACCAGAGCCCAGAAGAGGATGATTTTAATGACCCTGCCCCAGGGTTATTTTTAAGTACATGAAATCTGAAGACTTCTGCTGATCCTGAAGAATCCTTGGTGAATTTGGAAATGGATGTGAATCAGTGCCCGGGCCATCTTTCCACCTTCCCCACCTACTGCCCCTGCTAGGACAAAAGTCCTTGCACACTGTCACCTGTCCAGAAAATGCAGCTTGTGTGCCAGGGCCCAGCCCACACCCAGCTCTTCCATGGCATTTCCCTGAACGCCATCTCACCCTGTCTGCCTCCCTGAGCTGCCCTTCCTCTTACAGGTCGTCCTTCAACCTGCCTTTGGCAGTGGGCGGGCTCCCCGGGCCCTGCTCCCTGGGTGATTACAGACCTAACATACTGTCCTGAGTCCGAAGCAGGCAGACGGCCCGTAGCTGCTGAATCAAACTGAACTGACGCACAGTGAGCTGCCCTGGGTTTGAAAGGAACCAGTAAAATGCAAAGGCAACACTAAGGATGCAGGTTTGTAGGTTACTTGAAATGTGACCAGTGCTCGTTTAGAGGGAAGATGCCTGGGGGGGAATCTTGCATTCTAGACTTCCAAGGCTAGATAGTCTCAATAGCCTTCAGGGGCCCGTTGCAGACCAGAGCCAGCTTATGGACCACAGGGACAGCACAGCCCCCATACCTGCAAAGCCTGGGTGTCCTGGGTCACCTCTGTGTCCTTTTGAGCCCGGCACCCCTGAAAGACCTCTGTCTCCCGGGGGGCCTGGGGGGCCATAGGCAGTGTCTCCCATGAGTCCTTTCTGACCATTTGCTCCGCGAGAACCGGGAGCGCCTGGGGGCCCGGGAAGGGAGGACCCCGCTTCACCTCCAAAACCTGGATCTCCCACGTCACCACGGAAACCTGGTGAAAAATGTTGTTGAAATTGTTAAATGTACAAATTCAGAACCAATGCAAACGGAAGACCCATACTTTGATAAAAACACACTTAAAAAAACCCACAGGGGTACGTAATGAAAATTAAGAGTGACTTAATAGGCAATGTTGTTGCTTTGCCACCTTTCATAGAAAAATACATTGTGAGTTTGTTTTTTCCAGAAGCCAAGGAGGTTTCCCTAATTGCTTTCATCCACTGGCAGTCTGTCTGTACTGAGCAGTTTCTACTAAATAACCGGCCAATAATCGTCTATAACTCATGCTTCAGGTGGAAGAAGCCTTGAGGACTTACAAAATTATCAGAACCTAAAAGTTATCAAAACATAGCTAAGACCTTAATGTTTAAAGAAAAAAACATTGCCCCGTGATCTAGGGGTCTGTGGGACATTTGCTTACTAAGGTCAGTTTTAGAGGTCTAAAATGTTTTTTTTCCTTAAATGTTTATTTCTGAGAGAGAGACAGAGCATGAGTAGGGGAGGGGCAGAGAGAGAGGGAGACACAGAGTGCGAAGCAGGCTCCAGGCTCTGAGGTGGCTGTCAGCACAGAGCCCGACACGGGGCTCGAACCCACGAACCATGGATCATGACTTGAGCCGAAGACGGACGCTTAACTGACTGAGCCACCCAGGTGCCCCTACACATTCTTAACTGGAAACTAATTACTTACCAGGTGGGCCAGGTATTTCTGATATTCCTGGTTTGCCACGCTGACCCTTTGGCCCATCCAAACACCTCAACCCTGGGGCTCCCCGAGGGCCCGGAAGTCCCTTTGGTCCTAAATAACAACAACCAAACCCAGACTCAATAAAACACAAATTGAATGAGAACAAAATAAGGTGATTAAAAAAAAAAACAAAAACCTCTATACATCTTTTTCAAAGGGTTTCTACTTTATGGAAGTAAAGATATTACCTTGCCTGATTTACATAATAATTTTATGAATCATGTGCCCAAATAAGTGTTTCAAAGAATACTTCTGTTAATGTACCTTATTTTTTTTAAAAGAAGTTAACGTTTATTTATTTTTGAGAGAGAAAGAGAGACAGAGCATGAGTAAGGGAGGGGCAGAGAGAGAGGGAGACACGGAATCTGAAGCAGGCTCCAGTCTCTGAGCTGTCAGCACAGAGCCTGATGTGGGGGTTGAACCCACAAAACGTGAGATCATGACCTAAGCTGAAGTCAGATGTTTAACTGACTGAGCCGCACAGGCGCCCCTTGTTAATGTACTTTAAACCATACATAAAGGATTCTTCCTGAAAGCCTTTGAGACACACACAAGCACTCAGATGAATCTTCTGGTTCCCCTGCTCCGTCTCAACACAAAATATTCGAGCATAGCCCCTCCTTGTAGGAGGAAAGAGATGTGGCCCTCTGGGTAAAGGCCAAAATCTATTTCCCTGCATTTTACTGAAATTTCTCTCAAATGAAGTATAGGCAAAAACCGCCTATAAAAGGAATTGAGATTTAAAAAAAATAATAAAGAAAAAACCATTCTGAGATTTCCTACTGTAAATTATCTCAGCTAAAATAACTTTAAAGGAGGTACATCTGCCAACTTCAAGTTTGAGTGTTCGTGTCCCTTGAGATTTGGAAAGAAGACAGTAAAACATAATCAGTAAGAAAATTATCATTTTTCACTCTTGGGGCATAGGAAAAGAAAGAAGGTCCAGTTTTAAACTTCTCAAAGAGCAGACGTTTTACTGATATATGATCAAATCAAGGTAAATTTTGTTGCACAGAGATATAAAAGAAACTTAAAAACCCACCTAGAGTGTGCCCAAACCAGTAGACTTGAGCCCCAATGGGAATTACCACAAATACTGTTTTTCCATAGTCCCTCAAAACCTGGTAAGAGTTTTAGAAATATCCTCATTAGTTGCCTGATGATGAACTATCGGTTATCTGTCTTGCTGTTACTCTGGGGGATGTGCAAAACAGTGACTTCTCATTGATCATACCTGGACGTCCATCAAAACCTGGAGGCCCTGGTCTCCCAGGGTAGGTTATGTTACAAGAAATTGTTTCGCCTGGAATGAAAAGAAAAAAAAAAAGTGGCATTCACACAACTGGTAACCCAATGTAACATGAATCTCAAAGACAACTCAATCAAGGTATTGTTTTCATGTAGCATATGTGGAATTCAAGGGAAAAGAAGAGCCCAAGTACCGTTAGATCATTTGAACTACGTTTATTCTGAATTTCTAGAAGCTCAGTCCTGAAATCTGAACATCAATGGTCAGACAGCCATGTTATGTTTATAAGGGGGATAGGAAAAATTATCAAGAAGTATCAGTTTTAAGAGGCTAGAAGAAAATAATGTATTTATAGGCTCAATGATCTCCAATACAATGGAATCAGAAGATTTGGTAAAGCAGGAAATAGCCGCAACATCTGGCACTGAGTGCAGAAGATCTGACTCCCAATTCAGTGTGTAGATGTGGGGCTGGGTGAGATATTAATACCAGCTGCCCTTCAGGGAGGGGCTGCCATGGGTCAGCAACTTCAAATGTATTGCCTCTTGGCTTTTTTAAACGATTCTGCAATACGATCACTGTCATCCCTCATTTTCACTGGTGAAGAAAGTAAGACTCCAAAGCTTGTGCCTTTCAGTTCCCTTCCCCTTTAAAATAGAAGGTATCTCTTTTCTCATAGAAATAATTATAATGTATTACTTCATATGCTCTCAAATCAAAAATGTACCAAGTGAATACAAATACTGTTAGATTTTGATGGGTCCAGAATGATAATCTTAAACCTTACTGAGGACTAAAATATTGCTTTTCTATGTTGTCAAAGCAAGAACCAAAGTTATTATTTCATCCTAAAACTTCACAGTTAATAATGTAGTCCAAGGTATACGTACATATCACAAAAGAAAAAAATCTTAATTCTCCAGCCTTTTCAAAAGTTTTCAGCTATAATACTGCAAGTCACTTTACTATTTAAATTCAAATAACTGTCAAATATATTTGAAATCCCTTCCTTTTATTTTCTTCATAGAATGCCTACAAATGGGGTTTCAAGAACAATGATGTCTGTTTTAAATGAAATACCGGTGTTTTTTATTAAGATACACTGCATCCTCTCAAAAGACTATAAACAAATAGATATTTTGAATACATACGTAAATGTAATGCAGATTGCAGAAGTTGGGATTGAGGGATGAATGAAGACAACTTCAGTATGCAGACAAATAATGCAACAAAGACATTTTAGTATTTTAAGAATTTGTTTTAAATATTGATTGTGCTGTAATGTTTTTATTTGCAATATTCAAGGTCTGAACAGCAGCTTGAAGGAATTTTATTTAGTAATTCTGCTACAACTATAGTAGCTTGGCCCCAGGTGAGGGGACCACTTTAGTTTCCACTATTCTCCGTGACATTCTGTAACACAAAACATTCAAAATTACCTTTCTGGGGGCACCTGGGTGGCTCAGTCGGTTGGGTGGCTGACTTTGGCTCAGGTCATGATCTCACGGTCCGTGAGTTCGAGCCTCGCGTCGGGCTCTGTGCTGACAGCTAGCTCAGAGCCTGGAGCCTGTTTCAGTCTGTGACTCCCTCTCTCTCTGCCCCTTCCCCACTCAAGCTCTGTCTCTCTCTGTCTCAAAAGTAAAATAAACATTAAAAAAAAAAATTACCTTTCTGACCCTTCAAGCCTGCAAGGCCCCTCTCGCCGGGACGGCCTGGAGCTCCTGGTGGCCCCCTCTCTCCTGGTGGGCCGGGAAATCCTAGTCCTGGTTTCCCCTTAGGTCCTGTTCTGCCCGGGGGCCCTGGCAATCCAGGAGACCCTCTATCACCTGGGACTGCATCTTCATGATCCCCCTGGGAATATTGGCATCATGAGTCAATTACCAATCTTTGCAAGTCCATAAACCCAAAGCTGTCATTGTCATCGGCTCTAGAAACACATGGAAAAAGCTCATAATTCCAGTAGACAGTCAATAGCAAACATAATGTTAGATGATTAACTTAGTTTCTTCTTCATCCTTGACATAAATATTTACAAACATATATATGCAATACAGAAAGCTGTGTGTGTTATCTGTTCAAAACAGAATTTAGAAATTTTTTGTTAGGACAACTCTCTAATATTAAATGTAACAAAATACAGAAATATGTCAGCTGAGAGAGGTAAGGTAGAAGGCTTACAAACTGAATAAATAAATTCTTAGGTCTTTGAAATTGTTTTCCTGGATTCTTATGAGAAGATACAGGAATAGACTCGATCACCCTCCACATCTGCAAGTGCAAGCAAAGGGCTGACAAACACTTTACTCTCCTGCTTAAGAATTTGACCTTTGGGGGGCACCTGGGTGGTTCAGTCAGTTAAGCATTCGACTTCAGTTCAGGTCATGATCTCACGGTTCATGGGTTCGAGCCCCACGTCAGGCTCTGTGATGACAGCTGAGAGCCTGGAGCCTGTTTCTGATTCTGTGGCTCCCTCTCTCCCTGACCCTCCCCACTCACATACTCTCTCTCTCTCTCTCACACAAATAAATAAATTTTTTAAAAAAACATTAAAAAAAATATTTTTAAAAAAAGAATTTGACCTTTGGTTCACCATCTTGTTCTATTCCTCTGGAAACTTCATAAAACTTGGATGTCAAATATATTACAAGGCAACATTGCTTATGGTAATGTCAGTCCCTGGCTGCGAAGCTTGCATCTGGCCCGGGAAACTGAAGATCTGTGCAGAGCCCTTGCTGGGGCTTCCTCGGGTGGTGGTTCCTAAAAGCAGCAAGTTCCCCGTGGGGTCCCCGCAAGCTGTGCCCCTGTGGGCAGGTGGCCCTCAAGTCAAGGCTGCTGGCACATGTGCTGCACGTGGTCTCCTTTCATTCCCTCCAACCAAATGAACAGCGACCGGGACTCCTGCATACGAGCAAGGCATGTCTTACGCTACCCTGCTGGCAAGCCAAGGGGTGTGTCTTCTGTCCTCAGTAGCCTGGTCTCACGTGTGGTTGATGATAGTCTTGAGTCTGGATTGTTTCAACGAATCTAGGAAGGCCACTCTAGACCAGTGTAGAAATTCCTCACCTAATGTGATCTATAGATACATTTTGGTTTTTCACAAGTAGATCAGAACCCAAGGGTCATTACTACTCGAGGATGTTGGTTTCTAAATAGTTTCTAAAGTGGAAGAGTAGGGACACCTGGGTGGCTCAGTCAGCTAAGCGTCCGACTTTGGCTTAGGTCATGATTTCACAGTTCATGGGTTCAAGCCCTGCGACGGGCTCTGTGCTGACAGCTCAGAGCCTGGAGCCTGTTTCAGATTCTGTGTCTTCCTCTCTCTCTCTGCCCCTCCTTCCTGTCTCTCTCTCTGACCCTCCTCTGCTCACACTGTCTCTCTCTCTCTTTTTCTCTTTCTCTCTCTCTCTCTCTTTCAGAAATACATACATACATACATACATACATAAATGGAAGAGTAAATGAAACAGGGATTGCCAAATCTAGGGCAGATGTCATTCATGATACCTATCAGCTGAAAGACCAAACAGCCTTACGACCATCTACCCTGATTTGACTTCCAGGCTTCTCTTACTCACATACACCTGTCTGAAGGAGTTCCTATAAATCAGAAGTTAGTCCTGATGTGGGAGCACCTGGGTAGCTCCATCGATTAAGGGTCTGCCTCTTGGCTTTGGCTCAGGTCACAATTTCATGGTTCGTGGGTTCAATCAAGCCTGGTGTCCGGCTCTGCAGCAGGTAGCATGGAGCCTGCTTAGGATTCTCTCTCTCTCTCTCTCTCTCTCTCTCTCTCTCTCTCTCTCTCTCTCTCTCTCTCTCTCTCTCTCTCTCTCTCTCTCTCTCCCCCCCCGCCCCGCCCCTGCTTGTGCTCTCTCTC
>NW_027529538.1:22107-99156 GCF_008692635.1 Crocuta crocuta
GATTCTCTCTCTCTCTCTCTCTCTCTCTCTCTCTCTCTCTCTCTCTCTCTCTCTCTCTCCCTCTCCCTCTCCCTCTCTCTCTCTCTCCCTCCCCGCTCAGCTCTCGCTGTCTCTGCCTCTATCAGAATAAATAAACTTTAAAGAAAAGAAAATGAATGATGTGAGTGAAACATAATGTCGGCATCCAAACATGCCTCATGTACCCAAGACCCTTTAAGTTCCTAAGCATAAGATCGTGTCTCATAGTCTTTTCTTATGACGTCTATTACCTTCACATGGTGTCCACCCAAAACGTGTTTGAAAAATGCAAAAATACCATTTGTCAGTGGGGTTTCCCATCAACTAATACGTCAATTAAGTGGATTTGCACTAGTTCCCCCTCTCTTGCTTGCCACTTCCCCTCATGCG
This sequence comes from Crocuta crocuta, assembly GCF_008692635.1. NCBI lineage: Eukaryota > Metazoa > Chordata > Mammalia > Carnivora > Hyaenidae > Crocuta > Crocuta crocuta. The sequence goes on from NW_027529538.1 coordinate 22,516, forward strand.
CTTCGTCACCTGGGGACAGAAGCCAAGGTCATTATCGGAACCTATGTTCTATGCTCCGCCCTACAGAGTTGACGTATCAGCCTGCCAACACTGGTGGCTTTGTAGATACAAGCGCCCCAGAAGCAGACAAACACCATGAGAATGACACTAAGACCAAAGACGGGACAGAAAGTCGCACCGTGATGCAACTGTCACTCAGGATTTCAGCCCATCTGCGACTATGCCACACCTTTTGTAACAATCATCTTTTTCTGGCAGTCAGTGGAAGGTGACTCTGATTCACAGTCCATGACACTGCACTGAATCACACTTTTAAATTGGGAAGGGGAAACAGATGCTCTGTGATCACGTAAGAAAATGAAACTCTACAGCCAAAGAAGAATCACACATACATACCGGGGGTCCTGGTTCCCCCCTTCTTCCAGGAAGTCCATCACGGCCATGTTGTCCCTGTTGCCCTGGAAATCCTGGGAGCCCATCAGGACCCCTTTCTCCTTTCTGCCCTGGGAATAAAGGCCAACAGATATTCAAGCCCTTCTCAGCAGTTGGGTGAAGTAGAAGGAAACACAGGACAAAAGGTAAAAGCAATGATCTTGCCTCCGTGTGGGCCAGTAGAGACTCCTCTGAGTGTCTCTGTTGACTAAGTCACGTAAAGACAACCACATGAAAGTCAGAGGGGAGAAGGACGACAGCCAAATGCATGGAATCTCTTATTTGGGGAGAGCCCCCCGAGGAGGTTGTGTCAGGAGGCGCCGATCACATCACCACTGCGTGTGTGGTACCAAATTTGGTGCTCCATCCCCTGGCGATGGTGAAGGGGAAGCAGCCCGTGGCTGCCAGCTTGCCCCAGTCTAGTCCAATCTTTCCAGAATTTTTTTTTTCAAACTGGAGCTGAGAAGGTAGAGCTAGCTCTCTTTCTTTTGGTAAGAACTTAGAGCTTCCGCGAGGAAGGGCAGTCTACCCACAGCCCAGGGAAAGCTAGTCTTGGGGAGAAGTGCAGATGATGCAGTCTCCTGGACTCAGCTGTCCCGGGAGACGACGTCTACCATTTTGAATTTTGTTTGGCTGAGTCAATAAATTACTTTGTTTTCTAAAACTACCTCAAGCTGAGTTTCTGTCATGACCAAAACAGTCTTGATTAATACAGGATGCCATAATGCACTGAAAAAACAGTAGGCAAGTCAAAGGAGGTCTTGTGTCAAATCCAAGTTCACAAGAATGAGGATTTAAATATGTGGCTAAAGGAGCATTTACGTTTTCAAATCAGAGATAGGGGAGCTGAGGTTCCACATTCTCACAGCTCTGTGAAGGTCAAAGAATATTATTTTTATTTTAGAGAGAGAGAGAGCACAAGTGGGGTAGAGGGGCACAGGGAGAGAGAGACAGAGAATCTTAAGCAGATTCCAGGCTCAGTGCAGAGCCTGACGTGGGGCTCAATCCCACAACCCCGGAATCATGACCTGAGCCAAAATCAAGAGTTGGTCACTCAATGAACAGAGCCACCCAGGGGCCCCAAGCAAGGAATATTTCTGTAAGCAATTTGAACAGTCCTGTGTCTTGTTATAGAAGTGATCTGTGGTCACAAGGGAAATGAATGCAAGGTTCATATATCATTCATCAAAATGGCAGGGAGCTAAGTGATTGACTAGGCTTACCTTTCACTCTTGATACAACCAGGTCACCCTTTTCTCCTTTACTGCCAGGTGGCCCTGCAGCACCGGGTTTTCCCTTGGTGAGAAACAAAAGGCACAAATCAGTGTAAGTTCAGTGGGTCAAAGCTATTCACCTAACCTAACCTCTCTCTTCTTTCCTTCTGAATCACGTGTTCCAGATTCTGGTGGGGTGCTCTTGGTATCATTCTCTTCCTTGCCTTCTAAGGTGGGTTCCACCTTATAAAACTGAGGCTCTTGACCTGCATTTAAAAGCTTGTGGGATGGTCTGTACCAGATTCAACAGAAGTGGCTATCATTATCAATTTCCTGGTTTGGGCAATGTACTATGGTTATGCACACCATCACGGGGGATACTGGGTGAAGGGTCCATGGGAACTCCCTGCATGATTGTGCAACTTCTTTGAGTCATGACATAAAACTAACCTCAAAATAAAAATATATAATTAAAATTTTTTAACTGTCTTGGGCATATTAATAGAATGAGGAGGAAAGAGGAAGGTAGGTTAACCACAACAGCTGCGACTAAAGCTCAAGGCAGAGGTTTAGGGAAAAGTGTGTGATATTGAGGGAAACTGATGGGCAAGAGGAAGGGAAATAAGAACCTTGGTTACTGTTGATATATTTCTTCTATATAGCAAGTAAACAGCCGATTTTGGCTGACAGGCTCATCATCTTTTGACCTCAGCATTGCTCTGAGACTCACTGTTTGGGTCATGGTTTTATAAGCGTTACATATTAGTGAATATTAAGCCATGTCAAAAATCTGGAAACCTATCATCAGCATATTAGAGTGGCCAAGCATCATAGTAAATACAGCTACAGAAACGCTATACATATAGCTCAAGTTTACTTACTGGATGACCTTGAAAGTCAAGAAACACAAATAAGAATTTAGACGGAGGTAAAAATGACTGAGAAGACCATTTACTTTTCCCACACAGATGCCACCTTGCCTTATTTTCATACACTCTAACAAGTTTATGCAGGCTTAACCTGCTTAACTGACATGTTATAAGCAGTTAACTACTAAGAGTTGAAGAAGGGAGCAGTAGAGATCAGCACAATGGCAACACTAAGCAGCAAGAATGAAGAAGCCAAACCATACATAACAGACATGAAAACCCAAAGGGCAAAAATGCTTGGGAGCCATCTGATGTAGAGAAAAACCAGCTCCACACACCTACTCAATACCCCAACCCCCACCCAGGGGCATCCCTGTAGTATAGCATCCTGGGTAACGATGTCTACATGACATCAAAAAGGTGGGTGGAACAAATTTCTTAGTAGAAAGAGCTGGATTAGACAGGAAAGGAACTTAAGAAATCACAAAGTGCTAATAAGGGTTGAGTGTTGCTTAAATTCTTATTTTTCCTGTATATGCTAAGTCATAAGTGACAACATGACAGGGCCAAAGTATATGAGACACAGAGGCAAATAATGAAAACACTCTTCTGATGGACAAACTATCAACACATAAAACCATTCACTGAGCACGTGAACCAGTTTCTCCCCAGAAGGAGAATGCCTGTGGAATGCTTAATAAATGAGACCTTGGTGCCCTGGGAATCTGAGCAGCTTGTTAGTTAGCCATTGGAGACACAGAATGTACTATAAATCGCTCTAATGCTCTGCAGATATAGAATTGTCAGCACTAGAGTCAGATCACAGACACAGCTGAGCTAGTGAGAAAAAAAAATTAGACAACCAGCAATGGTTTTGGATTTCACTAGAAAGACATTCACTGAGGACCAACAAAGGGCCAGGGAGCACTCAGAGTAGCAAGGACACAACAGTTAACAGGAGACCATCTTGTCTTCATGGTGCTTAGATTCTTAGTGAAACAAATGTTGAATCCAAGAGATTCTTACGGCAAAGGTTCCCAGCAGCTTTGGGATCAAGGGCTACGTGTCATTATTACAAGACCTAAGATCATTGAATACATGTGTTCACATAACAACAAAGTCTCAGCAGTAACAAAAAAGTTCCTCTCTGCCAGCCACATACCAGTGGTTTAAAACATGGTCTAGATCAGGGATCTGAGCCGCAGATGCCCACAGGGGCCATGCCTACCAAGAGAAGCAGATGGATGGACAGTGTGGAGCCAGGAGCACCCAGTCCTCTCCCACAGGCATGGCCACCTCTCAGCTCCTGGAAACTGTGGGAATGCACTGACCCTGTGTTAATGAACTTCCAATTTCTCAAGGGCTGCCATAAATCTTAATACAAAATCAAACACCAGGAAGACAAAACCAAACAGGGCAGTAGGTCAGATTCGCCCATGTCAAGTCAGTGACCTTTGGTTTGCTCTGCAAGTCATCAGGGGCAGTGACCTTGCTTGTTCACTGGTGTACACGTCACAGCCCTCAGAATATGCTGCTGGGCTGAATTCTCACCAACAAACCTGTAAGACAGGTGTTGTTATATCCATTTTATAAATGAGGTCTTCCTGAGGCTCAGGAAGACCGTAGAGCTCGCCAATGTCATAGCTGGGATTTGAAGGTGGGTCCACGTGCCTCCAAGCCCCCATGCCTTGCATGACAGCATCTAGGTCGGAAACCCCCAACCTCAGACTATGGTGATAAATACAAAGCTTTGTTCTAACCACAGAAAAAATTGCAAAGAAGCCTACCACTCTGTGGCTGCTGGGGCCAGACCAGCTGCTGAGATAGGACGTGTCTGATAAAGTGAGAGCACCCACAGTGATCGTCTGCGGTTCCTCTGTGCTCTGTGTATCCAGTCTCCGCCCCCAACCCCTTTCCTCTCACAATGCCTCATGGTATATGGACCTAGTCCCCAGCTGTGACCACGCTGTGATGAACTTAATGCAGAGAAGTCATATGGACAGGATCATGAATGGAAAAAAGACATCAGAAATATAACGTGTCCAAAGAGGTAAGCCCTACAGCAACTGGATGACATAAAGCCCAGCCAGCACAACTCTGGGGGAACTCACAGTTCATACTGAAAGATGCCAGCCCTGAGAAACAACTCAAGAGAAAGCCACCAAAATATTTTAGAGCCAGTATCATCTTCTTAATGAAGGTTCCACTATAAAAAAATGACTACGCTCAAATGCCAAATTATAAAAGCAGACTATAAAATGTAAAGTACTTAACAGCTGCAGCTGTGTTCATTCAACATTACATGTTAGGGGGTTAGCTTCCTGTCAAGCAGACTTTGCGAGTGTGTTTTGCAAGGTGTGTTGAGGGTGGTACCGAGAGAGAGCCTAACTGTCACCCTTGCTTAAAGCTTTCAGACTGGAACCTTATTTTCATGGCATGTGCTGGGGAAAATGGAAGAGTACATTGGGGCTGATGGTTAGCCTCCAGGTCACCCCAGGATTAAGGCTCTTGCATAAAGAGGAGACAGGCAGGCTGTGTCTAGCCTCTAGAGTAATGCCCTTAGGGCCAGTGAGTTTATTCTGAGTAATCAAGTTGCCGAATGGCTGTGCCTCAACTTGAGTCACTTGTAACAGTCAGCAGGTGAGAACACTTTCAAAACAGATCTACTGTGTGGCACAGAGGATCACATAAACCCTGACAAAGCCAATCTGCAGCTTGGACCTCTCATCTGAATCTCTCACTTGAATACCATCTCACTACCCTTCAACACCTCGCCTTGCGTGTCTGATTGGCACCTCAAATTTAAGATGGTCCCAATGACACTACTTCCTTTCCGCTACTCTACACCTACTCCTCACATTGTCTTACCCATTCGGTCTTATCCTTTACTTTCCTCCTTCTAAGAGCCCATGTCCAGCCTAACAGCCAATCTACTAGCACTAATCTCAAAACATAGTGAGAATCCGATCACTTCTCGTCACACCCAGCACCAATGTGCTAATTCATCTACCATCATATTTCACCAGGACTCCTGCAGCTCATCTCCCTCATGCTTCCCTTGTCCCCTGCTGTCTGGCTTACCAGAGTGAGCCATTCGAAGCTAATGTCAGCCATAGAGCATCATGTCTCTCCCTCCTTAAAACTTTTCATTGGCTGTTCCATGTCATCCAGAATAAAAGCCCAAACCCAACCCACCCACCAAGCCCCATGCCCCCCAGCCCCACATAACCTCCAGCCACTTCTCTGACTTCATCTCCTCAGCTCTGCCCCTCAAGCCACACTAGATGGTGATGGCCTTTATCATCAGCCACACGTACTCATCTATTTGCTACATGGCATGTGTCCCTCCCAATCCCAGGAGTCCCCAGGAGGGCACAGACTCTGTCGTGCTCTCTTCAGTGTCCCCCACACCTAGAACGGCACCTGAAACATAGTAGGTGCTCAACAAATATTAGTTGAATGATTGTAGATTTCTTTTTGGTCATTAATATATGTAGGTTCAAAATATAAAATATTTATCACACTATAAATCAGAGCTACAGTTGAATTTTATCTCTGTCCCTTTTAATGAGAATGATTGTTACTGGTAAAAGCTACTCACTGGTGGTCCTGGAGATCCTTCAGCACCCGGAGGGCCTGGATGACCTTTCTCTCCAAGCCACCCAGGGAGCCCCAAGTCTCCCTTACTACCCTGCCTCCCAGGAAGTCCCGGAGGGCCTGGTGGGCCCATGGGGCCAGGCTCACAGGCACAGAGCCCCGCGTCTCCTAGACAGAGGATAAAAGGCAGCTTTGTCATATTTCCTGCATAAAATCTCCAAAAGCCTTTACTAAACAAAACCAAGAATGAAAATAAGAACAAAAAGGTCTGATGTTCATGGTTCTTATCTCCCATAACTGATCATGTGTGATGGGGGGGAAGGGGCCCGGTGTAGCGGTACCTAGGCATGCTCTATGTGGGTCAGATATACTATTTCTAGACACATGGGGTGTCTTGGGACTTAATAAACTCATTCTGATAAACTGATATCCACTTTTACTGAAGGAACTTTAAAAATAAGGAATCTTATTTTTAAAAGTTTGAGAGTCTTTTATTTCCTGCTGACGAAACAAAAAATAAATTGGGTTAGAGTCTAAACTCTAAACAAATAAAGAAACAAAATAATATGTAAAAAAGGATTCCTGACTGCATTGCATATTACACCTGATAATTCACTACAATGCATTTTGTAATCATCAGGATTTTTAGTCTAAAATAGCCTTTTGGACAGTTAAACTCAGCTGTGTCTATGCTCTCATACCCACCTGTTCCAGATGGTCAAAAAGGCACCAAACAATTTAAAGTAGAGAAACACTGAGGAATAAGCATTCGATGATGCTGGGAAATATGGACCCACAGAGAGGAAGTGAAATAAAGGATCGATACTTTCCCATCTCTGCTTCTTTCAAGGAACAAAAAGCACCTCATGAAAACGGTCCCCACTCTGAGGTAATTTCACAGCAGGCAAGTCTCTCCTTTAGACTCTCACGTACAAAGACTTGACTTTTGCTAAGTTCTAGTCACATCAGAAGCACATAATGAAGAGGCGCACTCAAAGGGGTAACTGAGGTGTGCATCACATCGAAGTGAAATGCTCCACTACCCGCTTCATCAATGCCTCCAATCCTCCAAATGCTACTGTCTTCAGGCAATCCTACCTTTGATGTATACTTGCCTTTTTCTCCTTTGGAGCCTCTTCTTCCTGGAGGACCCGCTTTGCCTTTTATTCCTTGTGGTCCAGGGTGCCCAGCACTGCAATATATAACTTTAGAGTGGGGAAGGGGAAAATGGAGGAAAAATTATCTTCAGAGAAACATCTCAAGAAATTTTTCCAGAAATGGAGGGTTTGTCTTGGCTTGGACTTGCTCACTGAGCAACTACAAATAAATGCAGATGTTCCCACACAGAGGCAAGTCATTGTGAAATGTAAGGTCATTGGGAAAAAAGAAAAATTCTGTAAGATTTCAGAGCAGAAAACAGATTTCAAAGGATCAAGAATCTAAATGTCATTGGTCTTCTTAGTAACAACTCTAGAAAACAATGGAAAATGCCTAGAAAAATATATTTCCAATCTATAATTTTATATTAAGCCAAACTATCAAGCAAATTCCCCAGTAGAATAAAGGCATTTTGAGACAGGTAAAGTATACTTTTTCTCAGGACGTATGATGATGGATATATGAGACATAAGTATGATAGAGATATGTGAGTTGTAGGTAACAAGGGGACCCAGAGAGAGGGAGAAGCAGACAGAAACAGATAAAGAGCCAGAGAAAAAGAGAAAGAAAGAAATCCCAGGATAATGGTAAAGGAAGATTTTGAGACAGTGTCTGAGACAGCTTAAAATTGCCATGGGACCTAATTTGAACAGGTTAAGAAGCTCCAGGAGAGATTTACTCAAAGAGATAATACTGACAAAATATTTGATGAGTTGGAATGGAGATTTATACAATTCTTGACAGTTTGAGGTTAAATTCTCAGTAAGTATATTGAAAACCAAGGAAACACACAAAGAAAACCAGACTCCTGTTAACAAAATGGTATGCTGGAAAAGTAGTAACATATATTATTATATGGCTGGCCTGGTGAGCAGCATTTATATAACCATTCAGTGCAATCACTGAACACTTTTTGTAGTCAAACTTAAGATAATAACTATATTGAATAGGCTTTGGGAGTAGAAAATGTGCATATGTGTGGTGAGGAGGGGCTGAAAGAGCTAATTTCATCTATGGAAAGAAGTCAAAAGATAAATCTCGAAGTCAAGAATTTAGAAATAGCAATACAAGGGAGCGCATGGGTGGCTCAGTCAGTTAAATGTCCGACTATGGCTCAAGCCACGAACTGCCCTTGGGCTCTGTGTTGACAGCTTGGAGAGCAGAGCCTGTTTCAGATTCTGTGTCTCCCTCTCTCTCTCTCCCCCTCTCAAAAAGAAATAAACATTAAAAATAAAAATAGGGGGGCACCTGGGTGGCTTAGTCGGTTGAGCGTCCGACTTTCGCTTAGGTCATGATCTTGCGGTTCATGGGTTCGAGCCCCGCGTCGGGCTCTGTGCTGACTGCCAGCTCAGAGCCTGGAGCCTGTTTCAGTCTGTGACTCCCTCACTCTCTGACCCTCCCCTGCTCACGCTGTCTTTCTCTCTTTCTCCTAGAAATAAATCAAACATTAAAAAATTAAAAAATAAATAAATAAATAAAAATCAGGAAACAGCCATACAAGTACATTGAAGGGCACTAGAAAGGCAAATAAAAAAAGATTCCAATGACTTGTGCCAAGATAATTGCTCCTGTGGAGGAAGGAACAGAAGGGGTCGCCTGGGACAGCAATTCTTCACAACGCGCTTCATAGAACTGTCTGACTCTTAATCCAACTCTATAACTCTGATAAAAATTAAAACTACATTTAAAAAAATAAAAATTGTAGTAATTCACAAAACTCTGCCATTCACTCTTAAATCCTCAACCAAATATTTTCATACGCTTTAGCTGATGTGATATCCAACATCAGTCTACCTTTTTTGTATTATTAATCATACTAACTTGGCTCATGACATATTAGATCATGTTAAAAAATATTTCGAAAGTCACATTTTCTGAAGGACACTGCAGATGCCACATGCAACATAAACACCAATGAACGTGGAGAAGGTGCACTTTACCATCAGATCCCGGAGGGCCCTGCAGTCCTGGAGCTCCGGGCAACCCAGGTGGTCCCGGGTCCCCTGGTTTCCCTGGAGTGGCCTCAGCTCTCCCCGGGACACCGGCTGCCCCTGGAAATCCTGGATGACCCGGAAACCCTCTTGGACCAGGGGGTCCCATCATGCCTCCAAGAGAAATTGAGAATGAAAAGCACATGTAATCTCTGAGTCAACGTTTTTTTTTTTTAGAAGAAATCAAAATCAGTACATTCTTCTTTAGACTGTAAACATTTTTAAAGGAAAAAAAATATGCTTCAAAATTAACTTGATGTCCCAGCCTTAAGGAGACCTCACCTTCTTTGAAATAAGCCCATGAGTGAAAATTTTGAGGAATCAGATTTTCTTACTTTTTCCCTGTTATTTAGGGCTATTAGAAAAAAAAATATATATATATATATACATAATTTAATCAGAATTATTTTTCAATCTTTCCACTTTAATAATTTGGTTAAAAATCATCTGGATGAACATATTAGCACATGTAGTGAGTAAAAAAAAGGACTCACATATCATCTCCATAACATACCATACCTTTCATAACAAGCTAGGTTGGGGGAAGGAATAGATCTCTCTCTCTCCAGCCACATGTACTTAAGTAAGTTACTGAACTTCTTTAATCATCTGTATCTACTCAGAGGTTTGTTATGAGGATTAAATAAAATAATTCATGTAAAGATCTTAGTGCAATAAATACCTGGTGATTGCACACACTCAACGGATGTTGAGATGTTCAGTGTGCTCAGGGGTCAAAGTGAGTAAAAGCTAAATCCTAGTTTCTCATGACATCTGCCTCCCTTCCTGGGGGCTTTGGCTAAACATGGCTGCCAGCCTTCCTGTGAGAGTGACCATTTCTCATAGCGTCTTCTTCTGAGCATGAATCTCTCTGTGGAAGATTAGAGTTTCCAAAGATGGCTGCCATGGTAGCTCTCATCCCCTCACACTCTTGTTCTTCTCCCCTTGAATGTGATGGTCTCTTATGATTATCTGGACTAACAACGTACAGCAGGAGTGACACTGTATATAAAAACCATGGCTAGGTAATTAAAGATAATTCAGCTTCTGCCTTGTGAGCTGAAATGCTTGGGGTTGGAATCCTGAGCCACCATAGAAGCCATATCACTGCTCTGACGCCACCATGCTATCAGGAAGCCTAAATAAGTACAGAGCCAGACAGAAGGCCATGAAACTATAGCAAAGACAGAGGACAGAGATGTCCAGGCAGTCCTCATGGGCCCGTAGCAGCCAAAGGACGGCTATGAACATCCCAATCTAGAACTGCTCAGCTTAGTCCTTCCTGAATTCTTGAGCCACAGAGCGAGGTGTAATATACTGATTGTTGTTTTAAGCCACTAGGTTTTGGGTAATTCATTCAGCAAAAGACAACAGAAACTCTGTCAGTAATCAGTAAGTAGCACGGTAGCTAAATTAGTGGCATTCATTACTGTGTGCATATATGCTGGGGCTTTGCATATATTTTCAAACATTATCCTTACTACTCAAACAATCTTGCAAAGTTTGTGCCTTATAAATAAGGCACAGAAATTTAGACCCATAATAGCCAACGTGGCTAATGGCATTCTAAGAACTGTATATGCATTACTTCCTTCAACCCTAACAAGAACTGTACTCTAAAGGTGAGAAAACTGAGGCACAGAGAGGTTTAGTTAAATGCTTAAGATCACACAGCTTGTATGCGGTAGAACCTGGAATGTTTTTAGTCCACAGTGTAAACACATAACTATCTCAGATAGTTGCCACGACACTAAGTGGCAAGGCTGGGACTCAGTCACAGGTATCTGACTCCAAAATCCTGCTTATCTCATGGTAAATACTTTAGATGATTATAAAATAGGATATGTATAGCAAAGACTATGAATATTGGTGTACTTAAATGAAATGTGCCCCTGTGGACATGGCTGTCAGCTTGGCTTCATGTCATTCCTAGGACTTGTCTCCAAGCCTCCATGGTCACTGGACAGACCTGTAGCATGAAGTTGTGGCTAGCATTTAAAAATTTTTTTTCAAAACAAAAGAGTGGCATAGAAAATGGAATACATCATGTCCAAAAAGGTATTTATCTTGTGAAATTTGTGTTTCAATCATATATATGGATACATATATTGTTCAATGTAATGTAAATGCAATATAATACAAAATATATTTTTTTATAATAGATTGTAGTCAAGACTTGAAAGCCACTGGGGTTAATTCTTTTTAAAAAATCTTGTGGAATTAAGAGCCTTTCTGTTATATTCAGCTTTCAATCTGCTAGAGAGATGTGTTGCTTACTCCCACTGGGTTTTGATTTCAATCTGTTAGGGCCACTATACCATTATCAATAAGCCCCAAAGAAGAAATCTAAGACCAGAGGCTAATAATTCCTGACCAACTGAGTAATCTCTACACGACTTATATAGTCCGGGGTCAATGAAGCCAAGACTATGGTATCTACAGATTAAATTAACTGAACACAACTTAGCTACCTTTAAGGTCCGTTATCAGATCCTACAAAGTAGAAACTAGATTCGTAGAAGATTAGAGAACTTTGTAGTTAACAGATGAATGTCAGGAAACTTCTCACTCCTTCTCAGCAAATATAACAAGAGACATGGACTAGGTAAAATTACGTCTTTTCAAGACTTTCTCCTTGCACATTTAATGAGTTCTCCTGAGTTCCCAGAATGAAAATCTCCTCTACACTTCTATTCCTAATCTTACTTGGGAATATTAACCAGCACCACACTTGAAGGAGTTCAAAGTCCTATATCAATAGGATTCTTTTCTGGGCACGTCCCCAACTATTACCATGAGCTGTAAGGTTTTGTTTTCTTTGTTTTGTTTTGGAGGGGCTAACGATTTGAGGAGGAGGTGAGGACTGTTGTTTTGGTTTTGGTTTTTAAACAAAGGCTGAATCACAGTTTTATCTTTTAATTCATAATTTGTGTTTCCATCTTTCATGAAGAGGAACTTGATTTTAATGAATAGATGTCAACAGGGAGAGCCTTTCGAAGAGGATGGAAAGACCTGAAAAAGCACTTTGAGCCTCAAACCGGTTTCCAAATCTTATTTGCCTGTGACAATCTTGCGGGATGCCTCGTATACACACAGAGTCCTCACCACACCCTCAAGATGCTGACTATTTCTAAAGTACAGCCAAAGAACCTGGATTTCTTCCAAGTAAGCCATTAATTGGTGTGAGTTCAGTGGTTCTTAAGCCATGCTGTACATTAGAAATAAGAGGTGCCTTTATAATGGCAGATGCATAGTCCATGCTCCAGAGTGACCAACATTCTTGATCTGGGTTGGGTTGGCCATCAGTTGAGATGCTCCTAGTTGGCCTCAGTGTCAGTTAGAGTTGAGGACCTCCAGTGAGGATGAGGATGTAGGCATGCAAAGGCCGGTGGATTTCTACCTGCACAGGATTCCCCTGGCGGTCCTGACGGACCAGGCGGACCGGGTGGTCCAATAGACCCCGTTTCTCCGTGGCGGCCGGGATGCCCCGGATCCCCAGGGGGGCCTGCCCAAAACAACAACATGTGTCAATGTAATAAACGTATATATGCATTTTAAAATTCACACATGATTACTTATCATGAGACTTGGTTGAGTATAACTAAAAGATTCTTCTTGCAACTTCTTGCCACATTTAGAAATGCAGGGTCTTAGGAATGTTTGAGGGGCTCAGTCGATTGAGGATCCGACTCTCGATTTTGATTCAGGTCATGATCTCACAGTTCATGAGATCGAGCCCCGTGTTGCGCTCCATGCTGGTTGTGCGGAGCCTGCTTGGGATTCTCTCTCTATCTCTCTCTGCCCCTCCCCCACTCAGGCTCGTGCTCAAGCTCTCTCTCTCTCTCAAAATAAATAAATAAACTTTAAAAAATGCAGAATCTTGGGGCGCCTGGGTGGCTTAGTCGGTTAAGCGTCCGACTTTCGCTTAGGTCATGATCTCGCGGTTCGTGGGTTCAAGCCCTGAGTCAGGCTCTGTGCTGACTGCCAACTCAGAGCCTGGAGCCTGTTTCAGTCTGTGATTCCCTCTCTCTCTGACCCTCCCCTGCTCACTCTCTCTCTCTCTCTCTCTCCTAAAGATAAATAAAACATTTTAAAAAATGCAGAATCTTAGATCTTTTCTCTGCAAACACATGAACTTTGAGCAGCACCATCTTTCTCACTGATACGGGTCACTTTTTTCTTGGAGGCAGCATCTTGGTAGGTCTTATATGGGTTGGAAACATATTTTAGCAATTAAAATTGGAATATAATATTTGCAGTCTTATGCTAACAGAGATGGCCCAGATGCACTTGTTGACCTGCCCTTGTAAATTACATATTCTTGCTAAAATCAATGGATTTACCATGCCAAGTGTGCCAAATACCCAACTGCTGAGTCAGACCCTTCTGTCAGGGTCACTCAAATCCCATTTCCTAATAATTTATGGTAGAACCAAGCTAAACACAAACCTTTGAGTGGAAGAGATGGAGTTACCAAAACACCAGGTGGTCCTGGGTACCCGCGATCTCCAGGGTCCCCCTGAAATCAGTCATTCATATGCTTTTCTTAGAAATATTAATATTTTTCTCATGTCACCTGTAACAAAATCTTAGAAGGACCAAGAGTGCATTCATATGAAAAATTAAGCTTATGGGCTGACCAGAAAAAAGAATGGAGCATAGAGCTCTGGGAATAACAAAAGCACCGACCTCTACCTACAAGCAGAAGGAAGTGACCTACAGGCAAAACTCTCACAAAAGGAAAAAAAATAACTCCAAAAATTTTTTTCATGCCCATAAGTTAGATACCTCTGAAACCAGGAAGTTTCTTAGATATATTATGAGCATTCACATCGAACTTGGCACTCTGGGGGATAAATAGTCTATTCACCTATAAAATCTGAATCTACATCTTATTTGAACAGCAAATACTGTGGCTCCCTTATGCTTGTCCTGAGCAGTGCTGGATGTGAGTCACAGAGGTGCAAAGAAAAGAAAAAATGCAGTGGTGAAAGCAGAGAGCTCTCCACAACTCCCTCTATTTTAACTGGGATACTAGCTGATCCCCATGGAATTTTTGAAACTTTCATTATTATTCACCTTCAAAAGGTTCATTTCTCAAATGTAAAATATAATCATTTACGACATGTGTTGAAAAAAATATATACACAATTAACTCTGTCACTTTCCAAAGTTATGTTTCTCAATGATTCTTTCAAATATTTTTTTAAAGTAAATTAGTTAACATAAGGGATATAGAATTTTATCACGCTATCCTCAAATAAGCCTGTGGTTTTTTTTTGTTTTTTTTGTTTTTTTTGTTTTTTACCTTTGGGCCAAGAAATCCAAATGATCCAGGATCTCCAAACAGTCCTGGTTCCCCCTACAAATAACCACAAACATGCCTTTTTTATTTTTTTATTTTTTTAAAAAATTTTTAATGTTTTTTTTTATTTACTTCTAGGAGAGAGAGAGAGAGACAGTGTGAGCAGGGGAGAGTCANATGCCTTTTTTAAAAAAAACATGAGGGGCACCTGGGTGGCTCAGTAGATTAAATGTCTGACTTTGGCTCAGGTCATGATCTCACGATTCATGAGTTTGAGCCCCACGTCGGGCTCTGTGCTGACAGCTCAGAGCCTGGAGCCTGTTTCAGATTCTGTGTCTCCCTCTGTCTCTCTGCCCCTCCCCTGCTCACTCTCTCTCTCTCTCAAAAATAAATAAACATTAAAAAATTTTTAATAAATTTAAAAAATGTGACTAGGTGACAAATTATCTCACTCTTGTTTAACCTGAACGACACATGCTCACTGAGATTCTGTGCAGTCTTAACACTGCTTTTGGATTGCCTCAGATAGTTTTGGAAGTTAGGTTTTACACCTCCAGCTAGATCATGCAATTCATAAAATAAATGTGTCTCCTTTTCCAATTACTGAGTACATACTTACATGCCCTAATACAACTTCTGAATGACACTGAAACATATTTATGAATGGAAATGTACTTATCATCTCTATAATTGTGTACATTTACCTTTAATCCTGGAAAACCTGGCAATCCATAGGAACCAGGATCACCCTAATAAATTCACAAAAATCAACACAAGCAGAATTAAATCAAAGTGATCGGACTAGTTCAATGCATTATTTCTCACCTTCTGAAACTGCTTTACAGACATTCAATCTCGTCTCCAAAGGTAGCCAAATAAAAGGAAATATGTATAAAATAGATTGTTTCTTTATAACATTTGCTATTTTAACTGATCTTTAATTTTATTTTAAAAATGCATGTCCTTGTTGGGATGAGCACTGGGTGTTATATGTAAACCAACCTGACAATAAACTACTTAAGGAAAAAATAAAAAATTTTTAAAAAATTTTAAAAATGCATGTTCTTGTCAGTGTCTTAAATTTAGAACATATTTTTGTTGTTGTTGTTATTGTGTTTTAACTTACTTAGTCTAATGCTTGCTCTGGGCTAAATTTCTTTGGAATCATTGTAATGTAATTTGTCTAGAGATTAATAGGTATTCTGTGCATTATCAGCAATAAAAATTATCATGGAAGCCAATGTTGTCCCATTAACTATGGAGTCTGGGACCAGGTAAGCTCAATGCCCTTGGCCACAGGGGATCTGGCTCCCACAGTGACTCCATCAGTGTTTATCCCATTGGTGGAGTGGGTAGTGATGCTTGAGGGCTGATGCTATATTTTTTTTGTAGCTACTGCCCATAGATCAGTACCCTCGTTTATCAAATAGGCTTAAACGAACAGTTCCAAGCTGCTATTCACACAGGCATTGAACCACACAGGAAATGCCGCCATCTTGTTCCTTCCCACCAATTCTATCTCCTGCTTGCCTGGTTTATCTAAATGATGTCAACAGAAGGGATGTTTTGTTGGGACACGTCGCTATTACATCATTCTTCCCCAAAATACATCGTTCCTGTTTGAGGAAACCTCTTCTTTTGAGTTCTTAGAAATACTGATCTAGTTTTGTAAAAAGATGACAGAGAAAGCCAACTCACTGACATTAGGGGCAGCAGGGATGGCGTGGAAAAGCCTTACCCGAGGTCCTGAGAACCCAGGGATCCCCTTCTCTCCTTTGGCCCCAAATCCAGGTTCTCCCTTCAAGACATGACAACATTCAGAGGCATTCAAGCAGCAATATTTCAGCAACATGGCATTCAAAAGCA
The DNA here is from genome assembly GCF_008692635.1 of Crocuta crocuta. NCBI lineage: Eukaryota > Metazoa > Chordata > Mammalia > Carnivora > Hyaenidae > Crocuta > Crocuta crocuta. The sequence goes on from NW_027529538.1 coordinate 38,948, forward strand.
AAATGAGATTTAAAAATTATTGTCAGCAGCTTAAAGGAAACAAGTACGTTAGGATAGATGTCCTACAAGATTATGATAAAATAGTGAAAACTTCTAGTAATGTACGTTAGCATTTACAGCAATGATAAAGACCCATGCAAAAAAAAATAATTAATATAGCATATCATACAAATAAAAAAAGGTATTTCAATGAATTACCTTGGGTCCCGGTGGCCCTGGAGGTCCGGTTATACCAGGCATTCCTTTTATGCCCTAAAAATCACAATGACTATTATCTGGCTTATTCTTATTATTTAAAACATACTGAATTCCATCTCTTTCAGAAATTACCTCTTCCAACAACCATTTCACTAATTTTCAAAATAAAGGATTACTCTTCAACGGTCGCTAGTGAGCAAGTAAGGTCCAGGGGCACTTCTAAACCCGCCACTATTCAGACTAGCTCTGTGTGAGAGGTGCAGTGTCGTGGGGCACAGGGGACATGACCGCCACGGGATCGGGGCATCAGATGCAAGCTGAGAATGCAGCTATGGAGAGGAGTGGCTCATTTTGAGCACGTCAGTGAAATTTAATCCAGTCATTAAAAACTGACAACAGAATCTATGTGTGGCATCTGTAACCTCAGCATCGCAGGTTGACGGAGGAAGTGATATTTGCCAAGCGTCTATTATGTGTCCAGTTCTTCATACTCCTTGCCTTGTCAATTATCAAAACGTCAAGCCCATATGTAATATCTCAAGGACAACTGGACACCCAAAGGCCCTTTTGGCCAGTGTATCAAAGACAGTATCAGCGGGGCACTATATTCCGGAGGACACGTCACAATTTAGCAGCCCACACTAGGTCTGTGATGCAGCACCTGAATAAACTTGAGAACACCGGTAATTTTTCCAAGCCTCATTTTCGAAGTCTGTACAATGGGGTTAATAACAGTAGCCATCCTGCTAAGGTTGCTACATGGATGCCCGTAGGCGCTCAGCAGTTTGCTTGCACAGGTACATGTTCAGAAAAGACTGACTGTTTCTACTCGATCAAGGCCACATATGGATTGGGAATTACCTTTTCTCCTTTATACAGGCAGGAATCAGGTGGCTGTACCAGTAAGGTGGGTCCAGGAGAACCCTCCTGGCCAACTTCACCCTTAAAAAAATCAAGATAATTGGAATTTCATATTAACTTTATTTTGAAATAAAGATTTTAACCCATGTATGGTGATATATTGCATACAATCTTGTGTGCCATGAACTTAAAATAAAAATCATGGCAAATACATCATGCAATTTAAAGTATTTATTGTTTTTCATTAAGTAATAATACTTATCGTTTGAAATAAAATTTAAAAAAAAGAAACAAAAATGAAAAAACAAAGAAACTAGGGGCACGTGGGTGGCTCAGTGGCTTAGTCAATCCCAGTTCAGGTCTTGATCTCAGGTTCATGAGTTCAAGCCCTATGTTGGGCTCCATGCTGGGCATGGGGCCTACTTAAAATCAAAGTCAAAATCAAAGTAAAATTAATATTAAAAAACTAATTTTTTTTTAAATTTTTTTATTTATTCTAGGAGAGACAGAGACAGCGTGAGCAGGGGAGGGTCAGAGAGAGAGGGAGTCACAGACTGAAACAGGCTCCAGGCTCCGAGCTGGCAGTCAGCACAGAGCCCGACGCGGGGCTCGAACCCACAAACCGCGAGATCATGACCTAAGCGAAAGTTGGACGCTTAACCGACTAAGCCACCCAGGCGCCCCTTAAAAAACTAAATTTTAAAAGGATAAGTGATTCATAATCCTTTCATCAGAGATCTCTATTAAAACTTTGGTTTAGTTCTTTGTGGTGTGTCTGCTTGGGTGTATGTATCTATACACATACCTGTATATGAATAATGTAACTATGTATATACATGATACATGTATGTGATCAAATGATGCATTATATACAATTTAAAACATAATATAATCAAAATGCTATACAAAATATAAAAACAATTTAAAATACACAATATGGTTTATATTATTATATTTTGTTAAAGTTTTAAATTTTAAAATATTTTTATATTTTTCTTTTGGAATACTATTTTTTGCACATTTTCCAATTTTACTACAAATTCTTCAAAAACCTTATTTTTAGTGTCTATACAATAATAGATCATAAGATATACTATCATTTATTAAGCTATCCTACTCTAGTTAGATTTAAGTTATTTCTAACTTATTTTCTACACTATGTTTAAACTCTCTGTATAAAATAATTAGCCAAGAGTTGTCATTTATGTCATTAGAAATGTTATTCTCTTGGGAATAAAATGTCCCTTGAATTGGGTTTGCCATAATATAACCAAAAATTCTCACCTTTATTAGCAGATAATTGTTTTTTTTTTTTTACTTGTCTGAATATTTCTATTACTCTTACTTAGACATAGTTAGTAGCAGGTGATAGAGCTAGTCACCTATGTCTGCAAACTAGGCCCTTACTGACTGTCATTTTGGACAAGTTCCTTAAAATCTCCTACCTAGCCATTGTTTCCTTGATTCCTCTGAATCTCACCTCCCTTCTCTGTGAAATGGGGGTTAGTTATAATGCTGTCTACTTCTAAGTATTAGATAATGCACATAAAAAGCTTAGTACTTACTATACTGAGTGGAACAGAGAAGATTTTCAAATATGTAACTATTAAGCCATTAATATTTTTGTTGGGATTTGGAGAAGAACATTATTTCCAATTTAAATGAAATAAGGGAGCCAATACTTCAATCCCTACCTACACTTGGAAACTATAGAAGAATCACATTAGGGACCTCGGCTTATTTTTCTTGGTGTACCCAGTACTTAACAGTGTTGTTACAGCAGCTGCTCTGAAGCATTTATGTTATGTGCATGAATGATTGAACAAATGTCTAAGCAATACATAAGCAAGGGAGTAACACATATTGGTAAATATAACCAGGCTTATTCTTATTTTAAGGTTTATTTTTATTTTTTATTTTTAATGTTTATTTATTTCTAGGAGACAGAGAGAGAGACAGCGTGAGCAGGGGAGGGTCAGAGAGAGAGGGAGTCACAGACTGAAACAGGCTCCAGGCTCTGAGCTGGCAGTCAGCACAGAGCCCGACGCAGGGCTCGAACCCACGAACCGTGAGATCATGACCTAAGCGAAAGTCGGACGCTTAACCAACTAAGCCACCTAGGCACCCCAAAGGTTTATTTATTTTTGAGAGAGAGACAGAGCATGGAGGGGGAGGGCAGAAAGAGAGAGGGAGACACAGAATCTGAAGCAGACTCCGCGCTGTCAGCACAGAGCCCCATGCGGGGCTCAAACCCACAGACTCTGAGATCATGACCTGAACCCAAGTCGGGCGCTTTACGGACTGAGCCACCCAGGCACTCTTCTTGTGTTGTTTTAATTGACCTTTTACTTTAGTAACCTGTACTTTCTGATCACCCTCATGTCATAGGCATGTCTGCGCATCATGAAGTCTTCCAGGGTATTTTGGGCAATGGAGTCGTTTTGTTAAACAGCCATACAGTAACTTACCCAACCACACTGGGACTCCCTGAGGGCGGGGATCAGGTCAGTCTTGCTAAATCCCCGCATCCAGCATGATCTTAGCCTGGCAGAGCGGACGCTCAGTATCCACTTGCTCACAGTTGTGGAATGAGCCACTTACCAACTGTTAGACATTCAGATTGTTTCCAGATGAGCTTCCATCTTAAAATACCTTTCTAAAGCTTATCTTTGCTAAGTTTCATGCCTCAGGAGAAAGGACTGGGGATGTGAGGGAGGAAGGGGTGAAGGATGGTGAAGACAGGTGTGAGGCAGGAGAGAGTGGGAGGCTGTGTTGCTAAATGCTTTTGGTTCTAGGTGTTTATATTTCTATTGAACTGTGGAGTTTAGGATTCTGAGGAAATTTGTGAAGTTAAGCCAAGCAAATCAGTAATTAAACTATTACGCTGGATATACTAAATTCTCAGAAACGTCACTCTCTTTGCTGGGGTAAAATGTGTCATATACATTAACTTGACTTTAGTGGTAAATTTTGTTGGGACTGTCATTTTACAGTCAAGGGCAATGGTGCCATAATAATTCAGGAAAAAAAGCATCTGAGCCATAAAATTGGGCAGTGACTGGATAATGAACACGATTTAAGTGATAATCAGAATAGCCCTCTGCCCCCGGCAGCACATACGTTTTAACATCTGCTCCTCTGTGCAAAAGGGGATTCTTACCGGGTCTCCCATTTGCCCCTTCACTCCCACGCCAGGATTACCCTGGGAAAGAAAAGAACAAAAAAAAGAGTAATTGCTTTTGAATATTTAAAAGGTAATTATAAGCAAGTAAGACTTCTGGTTAAGCAATTAATTGAAGCTTATTAAACATTTGGGGAAGTCTAAGTCTAATAAGAAAAAGACATAATTCTGACAAGTCTCTGTGGTCACTTATCTCATTATACAAAGACAGTCTCCATTTGTACCTTCCTCGTGACCACTCACCTTTAAGCCTGGTCTCCCAGGATGGCCCGGAGCACCCTAAATCAATGGCAAAAATGCACAAGTCAAGTATCAGTCACAGAAATCACCATGTGTCTGCGTTGGGCTCCCTCAAGGTGCTCTTTAGGAACCCCCGAACTTGGATGTGAGGGCGATCTGGCTGTGACATCTGTCACCCCATTGATCGCCAAGGTTGATTCGGCTGATCTGGCTGGCTCGGCGGGTGTCCACTTCCTCCCTCACTGCTCCATGTGCATCCCTCCCAAAGCTGTGCGCTTGGTCAAAGAGGATGACCTTCCCCGATAGAGGAGGACCGTTCTTCGGTCAAGGGTATACGAATAGCTGCGCTGCCCTGCTAGAACCTCCAAACAAGTTCTCAAGGAAACCCCCAAACTTTAAAACCCCGCTGGCTGTTTCCTCTTATGGCTTGTTTCCCAAGGATCCCTGCTTCAAAACAAACTCACACTTGGGGGGCGGGGGAGAGGCTGGGTAATGCAGATTCATCTGGTGGTAACTTCTCAAACAGCCCACTTGTGCCTGCCCAACCCAAGGCTGCAATTTGCCTTTTGTTTTGTTTTGTTTTCTTTTGCTTGATTTAAACATCCAGTCTGGGTTTTTCAGGGCCAGAATGAGCAGAGCTGTACTTACCGCTAACCCAGGGTCACCCTGATGTCCCATTGGGCCCGCTGGTCCCCTTGCACCCCTGGGTCCCTAAACATGAGAGGAATCAGTGCATTAGTTACCCAAATTCAAAATCATGGTTCACAGCAAGAGCTGCATGTAATCCAAGGTGGATTAAAAACGTCCAAAGAAATCACAGTCCCGGACACATCTGCCCTATAGCAGGGATAGCTCACAGCAGCTGACATGCCATTAAAAGGTCACAGAGCGGGGCGCCTAGGGGTGTTCAGTTGGTTAAGCATCCAGCTTTGGCTGAGATCATGATCTCACGGCTTGTAAATTAAAAGCTCTGTGTTGGGTTCTGTGCTGACAGCTCAGAGCCTGGAACCTGCTTCAGATTCTGTGTCTCCCTCTCTCTCGGCCCGTGAACCGTGCATGTGTGTGCACACATGTGCATGCTCTCTTTCTCAAAAATAAATATTTTAAAAAGTCAGGGGGCACAGAGCTACGTAGCTACATGACAGCAACAGTCTGACAGGTGTGACCAACTCTTACATTGAGGATTAAATTAAGACCCAGAGATCCATCTACTTGTTTATACATAAATCTCGTAATGGTAAAAGTAGAGAACAAAGAAAACTTATTACCAGCTACTCCTAAATTCTATATATGTTATAACATTATATACATCAAGATGCTTTTTAAAATATTCATACTAGGGGCGCCTGGGTAGCTCAGTCGGTTAAGCGTCCGACTTCGGCTCAGGTCATGATCTCATGGTTCATGGGTTCGAGCCCCGCGTCGGGCTCTGTGCTGACAGCTAGCTCAGAGCCTGGAGCCTGTTTCGGAGTCTGTGACTCCCTCTCTCTCTGACCCTCCCTTGCTCACGCTGTCTCTCTCTCAGAAATAAATAAAACATTAAAAAAAATAAAAATAATAAAATATTCATATTAGCTAATAATAATGTATATTACACTATGAATGTATTTATACTCTTTAATATATTTTTAAGACATGCCCTATCGGATCAAAGTGAATAGAAGTGCCCCCAATTCAGGATTAAGGTGATTCAGTCACAAACAATTTTCGGTGCCATGTACTTTATAGCATAATTCTACATACATTCACAAGGAAGGGCTATAGCTGTGCATTCCTAGAAGTGTGGGGAGAGACTCTCTGTTCTCCCACCAACTCAGCCCGTGTCAAATTATTTGCGAGTGTACAAGCAATCATTTGTCTCCAGAAGATAAAAAACTGGTATTTATTTTGACACTGACATGAAGGTATCTCACTGGTTACGTCAGACTGAGATTTGGGGGCAGTGAGGAAAGCAATGTGGGAACGCAATCCTGTCTACAGCCAGAAGTTGCCAAGCAAAATAACAGGTCAATCATTTGGAGGCACAATTGGTGTCCATTTTAATCTTGTGGACACTGAATGATTAACTGCAAAAACTAATACAATCATTGATTTACAAACTTCAGGGAGATAAAGATGGGGCACAACACTGAATGCAATGCACAGTTACTGAGCGGGCGGAATGGTATAGAGCAAAGTCATTTGCACTTGACACGTATTATTTAGGTAGTCTAGAGGGACATTCACCTTCCCAAACATGCCCCTGAGTAATGCCAAATGATCATTAAAAAAATAGAAGAGGGAGGTAAGCGGCAGCTCGGTGGGCCTCCAGGATCGTTCGCGGGCCTGGGACCTATGTGGTCACACGGGGGCTCACGCTTGATACAACACTCTGGTGTCACCGCCATGAAATTCTTAATCATTTTTTAACAAGGGACCTACGCTTTCACTTTGCAGCGGGTGGGCCTGAAAATTATGCAGCCTGTCCTGCCAGGATACAAAGGGTGTGAGGAGCAAGGAGAAGCACTCGGCCCGCCGGCCGGAGACTTACCGGCAAGCCGGGAGGTCCTGGGGCCCCTCTGTCGCCCTGCAATGGTAACGTCGCATTGCTTTAGAAGAGCCGCACCACTTCCCCCAAACACACGTGACGCGAAGGGAGGAAAACCCATAGGAGTTATCTGGGCTGTCTGTGCAGACTGCTCAATTTTTCACCGTTGACAAGACCACCATGGGGGGCTCTCCCAAGAGAACTTTCTGTGTCCATTCCCAGGCCTGGAGTCCTGCTTCGACTCAGCCAAAACCAGGCAAAGATTGCTGGGGTCGTGATGACACGGCGTCAAGATGAGATTTTCATCTTTCCATTTACAATCGAAATTCTCAATCCAATGGTCCCATTTTACCACAGTTTAACTCTCTCTGGCCTAACTGTCAGAATTTGCCTCACTTAATGGACACCTTGCTCCTTTTGATCGCCCTCAAGTGAGTTTGGGAATTCGTGTGGAAGTTCTCTCAGACCTGCCTCGGGGTGACCAACTGCTTGAGACAGTCAGTCTGAGACTACATGCTTTAAAAATGCAGAGTCTCTATTCTTTTGAATATGGCTTCATCTTTAATGTATAATATATGATAAAGTATACAGAAGGTAACAGCTAACATTTTAGCCATTTTTAAGAGTACAGTTCTGTGGCATTAAGTATATTCACACTATTGTGCAACCATCTCTAGAACTTCTCATCTTGCCCAATGGAAACTGCAGCCATTCTATACACCCCCCTCCCCCCAGCTCCTGGCAGGCACCATTCATTCTACTTTTGGTCTCTGTGACTCTGACTACTCTAGGAACCTCATTATAAGGAAAACCATACATTGTATGTCCTTTTGTGACTGGCTTACTTTACTTAGCATAATGACTTCAGGGTTCATACCCATTGTTGCATGTGTCAGAATTCCTGTCCTTTTTAAGGCTGAATAATACCGTATTGTATGTAGAGATCACATTCTGTTTATCCGTTCATCCAACAATGGGCCCTTGGATTGCTTCCACCTTTAGGCTGTCCTGAGTGAGTAGGAATATGGGTGTACAAATATCTGTTTGAGCCCCTGCTTTCACTTCCTTCGGGTATACAGCTGGAAATGCAATTGCTGGATCATAAGGTAATTCTACATTTAATTTTTTGAGGAGCCTTCGTACTGTTTTTCAGAACAGCTACACACTCTCCAGTCCCACCAGCCATACATAAGAGTTCCAACTTCTCCCCATAATTATCAACACTTCAGATTTTCTGGGTTTCCTTTAAAGTTTTATTTATTTTCGAGAGGGAGAGAATGTGATCCAGAGAAGGACAGAGAGAAGTGGGGGCAGGGGGGGCACCTAGGATCCAAAGCAGGCTCTGCACCAACAGCAGAGCTGTCTAACTTGAGATCATGACTTAAGCCAAAGTAGGACACTTAATCGACTGAACCACCCAGACGCCTTAGGGTGTTTTGTTTTGTTTTAAAATAACCATCCAAATGGCTGTGAAGTGGCTATGGGCTCTTAAAAGTATTGTTTCTCCAAGGTTATTGATCTGGAAACCATTTTTATTATCATCTATCTCTCTTTAAGATGAGGAATTCTCTATATCCATCTCCTCTTCTATCTCACATTCTTTCTCTTACACTATTGCAAATCGTATCATGACTCCTACTGTACAGTGCATTACAGTTTACAATGTGCTGCAATATAAATTATTACAATGGCGGGNGCCTGGGTGGCTCAGTTGGTTAAGCATCTGACTTCGGCTCAGGTCATGATCTCGCAGTTTGTGTGTTTGAGCCCCACATCGGGCTCTGTGCTGACAGCTCAGAGCCTGAAGCCTGCTTTGGATTCTGTGTCTCCCTCTCTCTCTGCCCTTCCCCTGCTCAGCTCTGTCTCTGTCTCTCTCTCAAATATAAATAAACATTTAAAAAAATCATTACAACGGATCATCAGCACTGAGAGGACAGTAGACAGTATTTTCATTTTCCTTCACAAATAAGGAAACTGAGGCTCAGAGAGGTTAAGGGGGTTGCTCAAAATCACAGTGGTAGGTAAGGATCAGTTTACTCCTTCCAGTATACTATACTGGCTCCTAGAGTGCCTTTCCTCTTACTAAGTCTCTTATTAGTCATTTAAGCTATAAACAAAAGTACAGTGTCGCTGTGTAACAAGTGTGTATAGGCTCAGAGGCTACAAATGAATACTGTGAGCTCACGAATGGAATCACCCCTCAGGTGTGCCTATCCTGGTTGGCATGAAACTTAGAGTCTACTACAAGAAATTTAAGTTTTACCTAAATGTTGTAGAATATTCTTCCTTAAGAGAAATGGCCATGTCTTGGAAATGTACTGTATTTTCCTTCTTGATTTGCATCTACTGATCTTCTGCTTAGTTCATGCATGGTACTCATATTAGAGATACAGATGGTCATTCAAGAGTTTATTCCTGAAAGTTTATATACCATTGTGTATGAAAACACAGAAACATTTAATTTACCAAGGACAGTGCTGTAAGGTTTCCATAATTTTCATGTTCAACAGCAGTGATTCCTTTTATACCGGATGGCAGGTGTTAAGATTACAACATTTTAACTACAAATAACTCAGTGCTTCTCATCTAGGGTGATCTTTCTTCCAAGGGCACATCTGGTATATCTGAGGATATTATTTAGGTGGGGGGATGCTACCTGCATTTAACGGGTAGAGGCCAGGGATGCTGTTCAACATCTTAGAATGCAGAGTCGACACCCACAATGAATGATTATGTGACCCCAGATGCCAGCAGTGCCAAGACTGAGAAACCCAGAAATAAATGTCCCTGTTGCGCTTTGCAAGAATGATTGGGAGGTACTAGAATTTTATAGCCAAAGCAATTAAAGCCAAATGTCTTCACACAAGAAGTATGATACCATCAAGAGAGTCAGGATAATGATTAAAAACAGTGTGGTCAGGAACATTTCAAAAGAGATATGTCTATGTGTTTCCTGGATGGGCTTACCTAGTGGAAAAATAAGATTTTAAACTCACTATGATCATAAAACTTACCTGAATTCCTTTAATGGCACCTAAAATGAACACGGAATTTCCTTTCTCTCCATATTCCCCAGGAAGACCCTGAAAGTAAAATATTCACTTAAGAAGGGGAAAAAGCATATTACCATTTTAGTATTTTCTTTTTTTATGAAATATTACTCACCAGTAAAATACCATTATGGTCATGTTTCACTAGAGGACATTTCTTTATTCTCTTCATTATTGCTATCATCCTAAGGTTCTCATACATATTTATTCAACATTCAGTTAAGGTCTATTAAGCCAAAGACAAAGTATCTATTAATATATTTACAGTATATATACATCATATAAATATATAATGTATACAGGCTGTGTATTAGATAATAATATACATAGCCATTCACTAATTATTCAGCAGGAAAATTGCATTTTCCCTCAAACATAATGATGCAAAGATATTCTTACAATTACAAAAAAGCAAACAATTTTGCAATTGTCAGTTAATAATTTGGGTGCCAGAGATAGTTTTTTAATGATTGTATCCATTTCAGTTGTCCTATTCAAAACAGAGCCTCTGTATCCTTTTGTAAGATTAACTTTTAAAAACATAACATCTTCCTTTTAGAACGTTTCTGTAGGTGGATGCAAGTTTACTTAGAGTATTTTTAAAAAGTGAAAAAAAAATTCAATGTATTCTTGTATCCCAAAGTTTTCCTACTGAATATCTTAATATATCTTAATTTGGTAACCACATAAGAATTCTACCATATATCAAGCTCCTACAAGGGACATGCAGATTTCAAAGTTAATCCCTCCTAGAAAAGTTCTGACCTCGCTTCCAGCGGGTGATACTTCAGGCTTTTATGGTAAGTTACAGCCACCACTTTCCTTAAGGAATCAGATTGGCCTATACAGACAGTCCCTGCTTCACACAGTTCCGATATGCACAAATTTTAGTTCCACAGTTAAGTTCAATAGCACCAATCCTCCAACAAAATGGTTCAAATTTCAGTTACCACCTTATATTGACCAACTAACTGCATGTTGACCGACTAGTCGGAAACTGCTGCTAGTTCATTGGTCCATAAACCTCTATAAGTAACAGGTGCAAATCATGACTCCTAGTCCCACATCCCTTTCAGTCTGTCAATGATTGGTCATTGTACACCTTTTAGCATGCACAGGCACACACACACACATATGCGCGCGCACACACACACACACACACACACACTAGCAAAGAATGTACTTGTGTTGCCTCCTTATCTCCCAGTGATCAACCCAAATTATATTTCATGAAAATGACCCCACTGGAAGAGGCAGTTGCGCATCAAAGATGAAAGTGAAGTGAGGAAATGAAAAATGATTAAGCTGGCGGAGAAATTCCAACAGAACATCTGTAGAGTTATAGAAGAAATAACTGAGCGATCACGGGAATGTGGAGACTCTTGAGCCAGAGGGACTCCATGAAGACACAGTTATCAACACTACAAAGGGAAACAAATGGCTGAGACAAAGAGGTTGAAGATTGCCAGAGGAAATGGCACAGGCAGAAGACCTTAGTGGTGAAGGGACTCTTCAATTCGGTTCATACCACTAGAAGCAGATCCAAACCCAGAAAAGAGTATGACAACTCACCAAAGCCCAGAAAAGGTATTCACTTTATACCGTATGTTACATGGGGAGAGAGGAAGGCATGGTTCAAAACACTCTTGGTAGGTTTTTACAAAGAACTGAAACACTTCGATTCTCAATGTGTACATTTTAAATAGCAATGTACTAAATCAATATTTGTTTTTTACTTTCTCTATGTATTTCTAACTAAACATTAAGAGAGGTTTTAATATTTTAACAAGACATATTGAAGGTCATGGAACAACTTTCATTTTTCCCATTGGATGTTAAAGTTGCTGGTGTCAGCAGGCATGGCCATTCTTAACATCTCACACTACTGGGCAGAGTGAGGACTGATGATAAATGAAATGGGTCAAGGGTAAGAAAGCTGCTTTGCAAAACCACGATGATGACACACTTCTGTACTGTGGTCACTACACATGCTTTGTGAAAGCCAAAATCGAGAATTCCTCTTCTGAACATTCATGGACACTCAGCAGATTGGGGTTTGATCCAATCTGAAGATCTTAAGAAACATGCATTCACCAGACCATGCTTGCACCTTCAAATGGTTGAGTTTGAAAACAAAAGGTGGCTGAGAAGCTGAACTACAGAAGACAGTTGTTGTTCCTATTGGTACTAAAGAAAGATGTGAATATAGAAATTGTTTCTCAGTTCTATATTCTAATCAGTTGTCCTAGAATTGAGAGCACATGGAAAACTCATGAGGAGAAAGCAGGATGATTATGGTGGTGATAAGAAAACTTTCTAGCAGGAATCTTGGGAAATGGTATTTTTAGGGAAGTGGAAAGGTTGAAAAAGTCATAGAAAATCAGTTTTAAAAGGGCAAATCAACTCCAGTCTTTATGTGAGAAAAAGAGAATATCAGGGGTAGAGGAAAGAGTAGTGCTTGCTAAGTTATGTTTAAATAAAGGTCCAAAATTTAAAATTAAAAAATACCTAAAAGCAGTAAACTTTCCTCAAGTGTTAGATATTGTCAACTGTTTCTGAACATCCATTCCAAATGCCTTCCATTTATCTTACTGCATTATGGGGATGAGAAAGCTAAAACTACATTTCCCAGACCCCTTTGTAGCTGGATGTGACCTATGGTCCATCCAGAAGAAGTACTTATAAGATATGGAAGGCAGGAGTGAGGAAGACATCCTCTTCCTGGAACTGTTGTTACTACCAAGCAGGGAAGGTTAGGAGCTTGAGTGTTTGTTTGCTGGTGTCTCAACATGGGTGGGAGGCGGTGGTTATGTCAAGGAGCAGCCTCCTGACTTGTGAATCTCAGCTAAGTGTGAGCCTTTGAAATGGTAGTCTTCCAGCGGCCCCTGCATTCCAGTGCCCCAGCTTTCCAATATGTGCCAAATTCCCTCTATTAAATCCCTTGCTGTTCGAAATACCTAGAGGGTTTACAAATCTGCGGTGGACCCTGAAGGATAAACAATACAAGCTTTGCTAACTGACCTCCCTGCTCCTTCCCTTACTATCCATTCTCTGCCCAGCAGTTTACAGTATCTAATGGAACATCAATCAGCTCATACCGCTTCCTTCCTTATCATCCTCCAGTGCCTTCCCATGGCCTGGAAAAGAAAATCTAGCCTCTTCCCACTGTCTGCAAGGCCCAAGAGCTTGAGATCCTGCACACGTCTCTGTGCTCAGCCTCCAGCCACCCCCATCTGTTCACCATGCTCCAGGCACACTTGTACTAATTCTGTTTCTTGAGCACATCAAGCTTGGGCCCACTGTAGAGCCCTTCACTTAAGATTCCCTTTAGGATGAACTGGGGGGGGGGTGTCTTACTGGGGGGCCTCTTGGTCCAGGAACTCCTCTTTCTCCGGGAAACCCTGGATCACCTCTTGAGCCATTGTAGCCATGCATGCCAGGCTTGCCTCTGGATCCAGGAGGCCCTGGGTGCCCCTGTAAGAAACAAGATTGTACGTGAAGCATTTTTGCAAGAATACTGCAACACAAAGTTTATGCAACATGGGTACCCAAATTATGGCATTTATGATTCACATGTTATTTAATTCATGAAACTTCCTTCCCACTCACAAGTACTGTGTAGCATAGTAAAAATATATAGATGCATTTTAATATAGCCCTGGTGAAAAATTTAGTTTAAAATATTCTGAGAAATTTAGGAGAGCATCTTCCTTAAAATCCTTAGAAATACTCTCTAATGGATTATAAAGCTTCTGAAATAACTCTTCCTTCTTTCATTTCATTTTCATATTAGAAGTGAGAGTTTTAAGTCCACTTCTACTGTCAAAACTAACCAGCAAGTAAAAACTTGTGTTGTGAGTATACATTTATTTCCAGAACATGACAGGTATATATAGCTTATATTGTGGAATGCTTTTCTCTAATCTGTCTGAAAACCTCGCTTTTCAAGTAAAGTCTTTTAGTCCCCAGGTTATTACACAAAATTGGAATGCAAGCACCTTGCCTTTCACTATCAGGAGAAAATAAAGAAGAGTTTGCCATGTAAATATATATGTATGTATCATGTGATTTTAAGGGCTTTGGTGAGCCTCATTTTTTAAAAAATGGAGAAAATTTAGGGACACTTACAGGTATGCCATCCAAACCTGGAAATCCTGGAACACCAGTTGGACCCTAAAATCCCAGAAAACAAAAATATAAAAGTATTAACAAAGCAAAGATCAAAGTACTAGATTAACAGATGGATTTACTTGAAAACATAAATAATTAATGACATCATTTCTAAAAGACTCTTAGCAGTCATTGTCACTTATTTTTTACAGTAATGAATTTAAATGCCAACAATTAAAAATCAACCTTTTGTACTTTTGTTTTTGTATTTAGGAAGCCAACTCAGCTGCATCAATTCAAAGAAAATGTTCACTACCCTATAAGCCGGAAATTCAACTTCTAGGAGTCTGCCTATCCTTGAGAAATAAATTCTTAAATGTAAGCATGGGTAATTTACAGGATTGTTTCTGCACACTAGCATGACACAAAATTGGGACAAGACCTCAAAGTTACATCAACAGGGAGTAAACCATAGTTTTATCTATAGTAAGGCATTTTGTACAGTGTTTTTCAGAGAATAAGTTTAATCTACATAAATTGATAAAGAGTGATCTGTAAGCCATATGGTTGAGTAAAAAAAAAAAAAAAACAGAAAAGCTCAGCATGACAAATATGTCATTTAGTTTAACAAGCCATGAAAGAATACAACCCTTCACTGGGTACACTCAGGTATTTAAGTACATAGAAAAGTCTAGAAAGACACGCTCCTCTGGAAAGGAGTTAGGGAACGAGGGCTGATTATGGAAAAGGAGTCAGACTTCATTTATTATAAGGTCCTGGTGGACAGTACTTGTGATTATAAAAAATCTGGCAGAGTAGTGCCAGTGAGTGGAGAGTAAGACTCCTTCACTTAAGAAGAGGCTTACCTTATCACCTTTGTCACCTGCTGCTCCAGGAGGGCCACTGTCACCTCTCATCCCTTTCTCTCCTGGAATTCCAATGGGTCCTGGCAGTCCCAGGGGTCCAATAGGACCCTGTGGTCCTGATGGTCCTGGTTGACCCTAAGAAGGAAGATTTAAAAGGCAGAGGGGTAGTTGATTCCTAAGCAGTGTCTTCTAACACCAACTCATGTTCACGTGGGCTAACAGAAGCCTGGAAAGTTAGAGTTTGAGCAGATTCTAATAATAAAAGCACAAATGATCAAATAATTACAAAAATAAGAAAGAGGAACATTGCCTTTTTAAACCTGAATTTAAGCCATACGATAAATTTGAATTATTCCATGTGCGCACACACACACACACAAACTGATCATAGTTCTTGTACTACTTTTATTCTGTCAGTGACATTTACGAATCTTGAGCTATTTAGCAAAGCAAGCAACTTGCAAAACAAAGCAAGAAAAAAAAATCAAAGTCTCATTGCCATTATGTTAGTGGCACAAATTAAGAGTGGAAAAGCTGCCAGATCTTTTTAAAATTTTCATAGGGAGAATGGTTGTTCTGCCCTTTTTGTGGAAAACCTTTCTGTTTTTAGCTGCTTTTACCTAATATCTATTTCTTAATTTGGAAGTAGGCTCTCCAGATTAATTTATTTTTATGCAATCTGACTTGTCATGAATGAAAAGGTCACCTCTTATTTTAGGTAAAGAAGTTTCATGAGCTCAGTTCTTCCCCCGAACCCACAGTGGGAACATTTCCAGTACAAAGATGAGAAACCCTCAGCTCCCGTGTTATCTGTCCCCCGTTTAGACGACTTGATGCACTGAGTGGACATTGAGTCACTGCCCCCTACAAGCAGTTTTGAGGCTCATAGCTCTTTGAGGCTCATAGCTCTTTGATCTGGAATAGGAAAGACTGACGTCAGAGGAGCACACACCCTTGCTCCCCACCTCCATGATGTTGCTCCCTTCTCTGTCCCAGGGTCCCTTGTCCCAGTACCTATACTCATGGTTCCCCCTAGGACTGAAACTGTAAATATCATGGGTTCAAATTGCCCCATTTGTATGTCTCAGCACAGACCTCACTAACTTCCAGATGCCTCCTTGACACCTTCTTGGATGTAATGCTACCTCCATATTTAAAAAGCAAAATATCTGAAATGGACTTATTGCTTTTCCTCCAAAATGTAATCCTTTCAATCTTCCCAAACTACCCATTTAAATCTAGCCAGAATCCTGAAGTCACCCTTGATATTCTTCTTTCTGTCAGTTTAGGTGTGACTTCTGTCACTTCTTCACAGTCCCCCTCACTGCCACCAGAGAGCCCCTAAACTGCTCTCTAGCTTCCTCTTCCCTTCCCCCATGCGTCTCTCCACAGGACAACCCGAGTGACATGGAAACAGAATTCAGACCGTGGCACTGCCCCAGTTTTAAGAAACCTTCTTTGCCTTCCCACTGCATGTAAAGTAAACCTCGAACTCCCTCCAGACCTTCTAGGGTATGGCCCTAATTCCCTTGCACCCCACACTCATGACTTCCCAGCCAGCCCTGCAGCTCTTCCTTGGCTTGGCTTTCCCTCTGGACTACTCCTTCTCTAGATTTCCACATGACCTGGATCTCCCCTAAACCACCACCTCCTCAGCTGCTTCCTTGACCCCCAGCTCTTCCCCCACTCCAACCCAGTGAAGTAGGGTCTCCAATCCACTGCTGCCCTCATTAGCCCATCCATTTCATTCCTGGCATCTTAGCATTTCATATTTTTCAACTCTTTGCTCATCCATTTATTGTTCATCTCTCCAGTAAGAGATTAACACTATGAGGGCAGGGATATTGGCTCACCAGTTACGTTTTCCATCCACCATGTACCCCAGCCTTTGGCTCAGGAAATCCCATCACCAAGCTCCCAGCCTGACGACCCAGCCCCTTGGACACACTGTAACTGGGCCCTGTATGGTTAGGAAAATGACTTTTGGACTCTGAAAAAAGCAATTCTATCAATTATCATCTTTATGACATAAAACGATCTTATACATTCAAACTTACTTACTTTTCATAAAATAATCAGTGTACCAGAAGAGTGAGGCTGTTTGAATGAACTTAGGAATCTAAAATCGGAGTTTCTAACATCAACATTCAATCTCTCTCTAAAATTTGATGTGAGCAGAGGTGATGTATCTTAGGTTCATATTTTTTTTAAATAACTGACTTTGCAATCTGAAGACAATACCTTTACATTAGGTAAAAAGAAGCTTTATAATGAGTTTACAACAAGGTTTTCACTGATTCAGGATGATTTGCCCACACACCACCATGCCCTGTGGTGTCCAAGGTGTTCAGGTCTGCTGTCTAACACATTTCAGGGCCCATGCTGCATTTTATGAGTTTGAAAACACTCTTGGTATTCATTTCAAGTCAGGATGCTCACCTATAATTTCTTGTGCTTCTTAAACTTTTTCCAAAGATTTAAGGACAATCATGTTGTATACCCTTGCCCCACGAAACAACGTGCTCATGCATTCAATGAGCAGGTAAGTCTTGATATGCGGAGCGAAAAGCTGAATGGATTGCAGGGCTCAGATCAGGTCTCAAACCTCTGGACAATTCTGAATTATTGGTACTCAACTCCAAGTGTGCATAGGACCACATACAAGAATACTTCCCTTCAGGTGTGTGGGAACCAGGAGAAAATATATTTTAGGGAGCCTCATCCATTTAAAAATCGACTCACCTGAAATCAGTGTGTCAGCACTATTCAGCAGACCCTGCGATCCCATGAATGGAATCCCATGAGTTAGCAAGGTGGCCATCCTCCTAACACCAGGGCCCAGCCATGTGGTCCCAGACCAGCCCATAAGCATGAACCCCTGAGCTCTTCATGAGGTGAACCCCACATAGGATACAGGAAACAAGTGCACCCCATTGAAGCAACTTTCTAGGCCCAAGATGGAGCCGCTCTCCCCGCCGGGTTTCCTGTCGGCAAAACGAAGCAGATAACATCTGGGTCCCTGTAGACGCACATGTTGACCAGACCCACAGTACTTCCAGTCGGCCAGTCCCTACAGCCCAAGCCAGCTCTGGGGTCTGTGCTTATTTCCCTGCTCTTTATCCACTTCCCATTGTTCCCTTCCTTTGCCTTATTCTTCATCCCATAAAAGCTTCCGGTCTTTTGCCCCGTTTTGCAGTTCTCTGGATCCTTGGAAAGGAACACTGCCCTCTGCATGAAGTGTTAACTAAAGTTTGTTTGTATCACCTAGACTGGCTTTTTTCATCATTGTTAACAACCTCAAGGGAAGATACAGACTCTGGGACCCAGCCAGGCCTGGTCTACACGTGGGGGACCACTTTCCACACTGCTGCTGGCCTTGGCCAGGCCCAGACACAGGACAGACAGGTGAGGTCTTGGAGGCAGGAGCCCTGGTCTAAAAACAACAATGCCGGAATAGTCACAACAACATTATTTATAATAGCAAGAAAAACTGGAAATCCTAAAAATCTGCCCAAATGAGGTCGATTGAATAGACGAGGGACCTTATAAAACACAACACCATGCAGCCTGTCTTGGCCTGGGTGCTCCAGAATCAAAGAAGGCAATGCAAACCGTTTGTTCCAGATCTGAAGGCCATAGGGTAAGGAAGCAGGGACGTGACACAGAGAAGGAAAGACAGGCAAACAGGGGGCGGAATCAAGCCAGTCATTGAGACAATTAGGGACCATCGAAACAGAATATGCACCTGGGTGCTTTCTGTTAGCTGGGTTTTGTTTTGTTTTTTGTTTTGTTTTGGAGAAAGCATCACTCGGGGAGGGGCAGGGAGAGAGAAAACCCCCTGCGGAGCCCAGTGCAGGGCTGAACTCACTCACGAGCCCTGAGATCATGACCTTAGCGGAAGTAGGAATCTTAACCGCCTCACCGTCCGGGTGCTCCGGTCAGCTGTCACTGGTAAACCACTTCGTCAGCAAGCAGAAGCAGGACGCAGCCCTGCACCCAACCTTGGATTTGCCATGGAGACTCCGCTCCCAGACACGCAGACTCCGCTCCAAAAGTGCCCAGGAGCCACCTGAGTCATCTGCCAATAGCGACCCATCAGGACGAGCTCCTTCCAACCAATCATCAGGGCGAGGCATTTTTTTCCCCTTTCGCTCACTAGCATCCGGGAAGCAGGCACTTTCTCCCCCCAGGCAGGGCCTCCTCTTTGCTGGGAGGGTCTGGCCTAACCGGTCTCGGTTGGTGGTTTGTCTCCCTCCAACTCAAGCTCAGCCCCAAAAGAGCCTTGCCTGTGCCTTTGGTTTTGGGGTCCAACCTCGTTTCTATTGTTGGGTCCAAGAACCCGACTCCAGGGACATTACCAGTGGGTCGCCCCCTCTCCCCAGAGCCGCACTCCTGGAGTCAGGGTAGAACACACATCTCAGAGCGACCCTGCTCAAGAGCGAGGCAGCAGTGGTGTTCACTTCCCCGCTGGGGGGCCGTGGTGCTGGGTGCCCACTCCCACAGAGCCCGCAAAATGCACAGAGACCCGCAGCTGGAACGGGCCCGTGGGGGAACACGTAAGGCCTTCACATTAAACACAGCGAGCAAAGGGGCGCCTGGGTGGCTTAGTCGGTTAAGCGTCCAACTTTCGCTTAGGTCATGATCTCGCGGTTCGTGGGTTTGAACCCCGCGTCGGGCTCTATGCTGACTGCCAGCTCAGAGCNAAAAAAAAAAAGGCAGCGAGCAGGGCTTTCTGAGCAGACACAGATCATCCTTATGATGCTCATGAGGAAGACATAGGTGATCAACATCCAGGCTCTGCAGTCAGCCTCCTACGTTGTAAGCCCAGGCCCACACTAGCTGTGTGACCTAGGGTACATGTCTTAACCTCTCTGTTCCTCAGCTTCTTTATCTGTCAATGCTAGTGGACATAAGAATACTGCATGGCAAGTGTTTATCGCATAGTGCCTGGAACCATAAAGCAAACTATTGTTATTGTTCTTGTTATTACACAAAATTCATGCTTCAAAAGAGCTGTATGTCATATGATCCCACCTGTAGAGAAACAAATGGACATTTTCTCTAAATGTATGTTTCTAAAGGAACATTTCTTGAAGGATATACAAGAAATAGCTTTTTGTCATGTCTCAGCAGGGAAAATGCAAGCCGGGGCAATGTTACGTTCTTTACCAACAGCGACTGTGACCTTTATAATAAAGATGAATGACCATTTCTCTTTCATCATTAAGTCACAGTGTCACCAAACATTATCAACAACCTTTAACATCTGGCTAAACTTCACAAATCAAATCGTACTTCATTTGAACTTTCCCTTCTCTTGACGCTTTTTCATCATCACGACAACTATTTATGGAGTATCCTTAAGACTACTAATAAAGCTGAGGATTTTCAAGGAAGCTGTCATGTATAAATACGTGTTACAAAAAAGACAACAATGAAAGATAAGATGTAATTATACAGGCACAAGTTATGTGGGGGCATTTTGTGGGCATAGCAATTTAAATATTGAACAAATTGTAAACAATCTAAAAGAATAAATAATGACTTTAGCTACTCTTTCCTCCCTCCCTCCCTTCCTTCCTTCCTTCCTTCCTTCCTTCCTTCCTTCCTTCCTTCTTCTCCTCCTCCTCCTCCTCCTTCTTCACCTGTGTTAATTACTCTTACTTGGTAAGATTTCCTGAATATAAGACTCAGAAGTTAACTGCTTTTTCATGAAGTTTGGGAATTATCTTTGCATCTTACAGGGAATTTACAGAAAACTTCCTAAATTATCTTTTGTGAATGCTGTACTTTACAATAATGTAACATTTAGAAACAAAAAAATGTACATTTAAACATTAACTGAGAAACAAACAGCCAATAAACTGCCTATAAATCTCTTTAATATGCTTCATTCTGGACACGCAAGGACGGATCCAGTGAGCTAATGGAACTTTGTGGAGAGAAAAAAAAAAAAGAGTGGAAGTGTTTCGCATGGCAGTAAGAACGATAAAATTCCATTCAGTACAGAAATGGGTCCTGATGTGAGGAGGTGCCATCTAAAATGCTTTTTAAAAAATTTTTAATGTTTTATTTATTTCTGAGAGAGAGAGAGTGTGTGTGAGCANGCCATTTCTGAATAAGCTCTGTTCTTTCACAGACTTGGTGTCCTGTCCCAGAATTGTCCCTCCCACTCCCAAGGTCATCTTTTAGTGCTCTCCTGGAGAGACTCTCCAACCTCCTGCCCTCCCCTAACTCCCCTTCAGAACTGGATGCCTCTCCAGAGGCTCCTATAATAGCACCCCTCCCCTGTTAAGTGACCATCTCTTTATCTCCCTACCCCCACAACTGCCAGACCATGAGCTTCTGGAGAGCACAGTGTACGTGCCCAAGGCTATGATGGTAGGAAAGGCAATAAATAATAAAATAATTCAAACAGTGATACAGTCAATGTTTCCACACTGAGGTGAGCAGAGCACACCCCACACTGTGAGCAATGGCCCTAAATGCAGCGAGGTTCATATCTTCTTGTTGAGATAGAACCTTGGGCTCTGCTGTGCCTTCATTTCAACAGCAAAATAACCTCTACTTTGCAGGTAGAAAAACTAGCATAAAATATTAAATGCCTACTTATTTGCAGATGCTGGGGAAAGCTGTGGTTTGTTTTTATATTTAGTGCTAGGATTTTTTTGTCATATTAACAGGTAATTCCTTATAGGATAAATTTTTAAAAGAAATACACTAAACCATGTATCACAGTATTAAATCTGTCAGAAAGCTGCTCATGAAATTTTTCCAAATCCCAATCTTTGAAATAGTCATTGCTAGTTCATACAATCTGAGTAAATTATTTATCCACAGAAACATAGAGAATAACTCCAATATCCTTAAACTATTTCATATAAAAGAAGGGATCAGTTTAAAAAAAAAACGCTATGTTTACAGTAAATATTTGGGCTTACTTATTTATAAGGCTATAACGGAATTAACTTCAGGATGAACAAACTTAAATAACAAACCCATAGGAGACATTTCTGTAACAAGAGATTCATTAAAAAGTCAAAAGAATTTGGCATCTTTAAAAAAATTTTTAGGGGNCAGTGGAATGAGTGCCTTATTTTCAGATGTAGTTTCTCTGGTCTGAATACTCATCTTTCTTTTCTTTCCCTGTCTGTCTTTCTTTCTCTCCCTTTCTTTCTTTCTTTCTTTCTTTCTTTCTTTCTTTCTTTCTTTCTTTCTTTCTTTCTCTTTCTTTCCTTCCTTCCTTCCTTCCTTCTTTTTCTTTCTTTCTTTCCTTTTCTTTCTTTCCTCTTTTCTTTTCTCCTTGATCTTTTCTTTTCCCTTTCCTTTCCTTTCCCTTTCTTTCTCCCTTCCTTCTTTCCTCCCCCCATCTGCCTTTCTTTCTTTCTTTCTTTCTTTCTTTCTTTCTTTCTTTCTTTCTTTCTTTCTTTCTTTCTTTCTTTCCTCCCTTCCTTCCTTCCTTCCTTCCTTCCACACAGAACTGCCTCTCTGAAATCAAGAAAGATTCACTGAATCCAGAAATGAAATCATCTAGCCAGCCGAGGAAGCTCTGGCATGCTCTGTGATGCCACCAGCCATCCCCTTCTTCCTGCTCAAAGCCGGCTGACACCGTGTCATCAGATGTGCTACGTGTGCTCTGACAGAGGCTGCAGAACAGTAGGCCTCCTGGGCCAGCTGTACAAATAAGAGGCTGAAGGTGATCACAGTGGACAGAGTCGCCCCACCCTCTGGGGCCGGGGCATTCCTTTAGCATTCTGTCACTTGTTAATCATCTGTGTCAGGCACGGCTCTGGAGCAGGACTAAGATCAAATTATTTTTCTTTCACAACTTGCTAGAACACACCAACCGTTGAGAGAATATGGACATTGCTGATACCAAGATCTTCAACTCAGCCTTCTGGGCTGCCCCTGACATGCTTGCTGCCAGGGACCAAGCCCTTTAGGGAATGACAAAAATCTAAGAAACCCTCTGTCATTTTAGCAGTAAGAGGATTGGGAGAAATAAATACAGAGATGACTACAAATACATAGATGGCCACACTTTTTCTGAGAGGGAGACACACTCCTGCCCAGCCAGAAGGTGAATCAGTGCAAAGAAGTATAAATAAATGTTTGTTCTTTCCTTCATTAATGAATAAATGAATATGAAAGATGTTTTTATTATACTAATTATACAGACATTTCCAAATCACCCTTGGTCTCTAAGACCATGATGGTGATCGTCAAAGTGCCCAGGAAGGAAAGGAATTTGTTTATTGATTTTGGTTGTGTGCCAACCTCTCTCCATACTTTGCTTCACTGAATCCAACCACCAACACTGAGAAATGTGAATTATTATCCTCCATACAGATGAGAAAATTCTTTTTTTTTAATTTGTTTAATGTTTTATTTATTTCTGAGAGAGAAAGAGACAGAGAGAGAGAGACAGCATGAGCAGGGGAGGGTCAGAGAGAGAGGGAGACACAGAATCTGAAACAGGCTCCAGGCTCTGAGCTGTCAGCACAGAGCCCGACGCGGGGCCCGAACCCACAAACCGTGAGATCATGACCTGAGTCAAAGTTGGCCGCTTAACCGACTGAGCCACCCAGGTGCCCCTATAGATGAGAAAATTCTATTCAGGGGTATAACTTACTTAGTCTCACATACCTCGTGAGTTTGCATTCATACCTGCATCAGTCAGGTGCTCCCCCAAAGCTCTCCTCTCCCCACTGCCTCAGCCTTGCAATGGGCCCATCCACTAAACCATCTTCACGCCGTACCTTCTGTGACACGCCCACTGCTTCCAGGCCTGTCTTATTGTTAAACTTAATATCTTAATGTACTCTGTGTTCTTTTATAAAGTTTCTTCAGGAAATAATAGCATTCACCAAATTAATTAAAGACTTCTATTTCTGTCGTTCTCAAGTCCAATTTTCTAGTCCTCCCCTATATTTCCAACTTTTCTCAACACCTTCTTGAACCTTCCTCCTCTGTTAATTCGCACTCATCATGTCAGAAGCTGAGCTCATCACTCCAGAACTAGTTTCCCCGTGCTACGCTCCTGTCCCCATCGGGTGGCAACTTTGTCCCTTCATGTGAGCTTACCACGTAGCTGTCAGCTCTCCCTCACTCTCCATGTCCGCCCCACGGCCAAGGCTATCATACCTCCCTTGACTTAAATCTCACATGTCTGTCTTCCTGTCACCTCCCTGCAGAGGAACCCTTCCCCTGTCGTATCATATGGCTCCCAAGCACGGCCTCTCTCTCTTCCCTCACCCCGGCTTCTACCCACATCCACATACAGCCGTCAACTCCCCTTCAGTCTTCTCTTGCCCGTCACTGCTTTTGTCACCCCCTGCAATGGGGACAGTCAGCTTCCCGCCACCGCAGCCAGCCCTGCTCCCTGTAATGTCCACACCTACTCCTTCTGCTCCAATCATACGTGTGCCTCTTGTTTGCCTGAAGCAATGGCAGCCTTCCTCCATCTGAAGCTCATATTCTACCTTTTTCCAACCAAAGCTATGATGGTGGTGGTGGTAGTAACGGCGACAGCTACCATCCCCTGAGCACTTGCTGTAGGCACTGACTCGGCGCTGTGCATTCTGCCCACGGAATCCTTATGTCCCTAAAGCAGAAAGTCACCCTGTGTGGGGCGCTTGGGTGGCTCAGTTAAGCATCCATTCGACTTGGTTTCGGCTCAGGTCAGGATCTCATGGTTTTGTGGATTCAAGTCCCGTGTGGGGCTCTGTGCTGACAGTGTGTAACCTGCTTGGGATTCTCGGTCTTCTTCTCTCTCTGCCCCTCCCCCCACTCCCACTGTCTCTGTGTCTCTCAAAATAAATAAACTTAAAACATTTTTTTAAAAGAAGAAAAAGGCACCCTGTTTCTACTTTTCTGTTTCCCAAACAAGGAAGCTGAGGCTCAGAGAGATGAAGCAAATGTCCAGAAGCCACTGATATCACCTGGGGAAACAGAGATTGGAACCTAGGTCCTCTGACTTCATTTGCTGCTTTTCTTTTTACCCCGGTCCTGATCAGTCTCACTCCCTAGGAACTCTCCTGTCCACCCTCAAATACCACCTAAATAGACTCATCACCTATTTTTCATTATTGTTTCATGCACATTAATTAATATCTGCTTAGGGTGATGTCTTCTGGTAAGCTCTTTGGGGTTAGGGATCCGTGTACATTTTATTACTACCTCAGGGCCTTGGCCACTGCCTTGCCTGGTATACATTCTGAACATGAACTCAGCGAATACTGAATGGATGAAGACTTTTATAATTAAAATGAACGGTTTAGTGACACCCCTCCTGCCTTTTTAAGGCTTGACTGTAATTCAAAGATTCATCCACTAGGCGACACTATAACATTACTTAAACCCTCCAACAGGCCTCTGCAGGAAGCATAAAATCCCTTCACTAAGTGCCTCCAGATCTTCCCCTACCTGTAACGGGAAAAACTAATGGGTAACGTGAAGGGTTATTAAAATAAATGACAAAAAGGTATTATTCGAGGAGTTGAAAGTCCAAGGAGACCAGACTGTTGGGGCAGAGTATTTTCTAGTACTTTAAGATCACCTCACTTGTCAGTGAGAGCATCTGGCGGCCCGTTCAGCCTGGAGCGACACTGACCCTGGGTTTTCAGCTGTGCTCCTCAGAGGCTGTGTGGTACAGTGGAAAGAACCCTGCTCTGAGAACCAGGAGACAGGGCTTTGCCACGGAGCAATAAAGAAAGCCACCTCTTGAACCCGGTCGTCACAGAGTGGTTTTCCCATTTTTAAAAATGGTGTAAGAGCGGGGCACCTGGGTGGCTCAGTCGGTTGGGCGTCCGACTTCAGCTCAGGTCATGATCTCACGGTTTGTGGGTTCGTGCCCCGCCTCGGGCTCTGTGCTGACAGCCAGCTCAGAGCCTGGAGCCTGCTTCAGATTCTGTGTCTCCCTCTCTCTCTGACCCTTCCCTGCTCACGCTGCCTCTCTCTCTCTCAGAAATGAATAAAACATTTAAAAAATTTTTAAAAAAATGGTGTAAGAGCAATGCAACATCATACACCTGCTGCGGGAACTGAACGAGGCAGCATGGAGAGCTCTTCGTAGGCTCCCAGAGGAGCCAGAACCGGCTGACCCTCGCTTCTTCCTTCTGGCTCTGTTCTCCTGGTGGCCTTGCCCCTTGCCCTTGCTGTGTCTCTGTCCTGTGTCTTCTCTGCTGGCCCCCTTCCTCCCGGTGGGGTAACCCCCACAGGGCTGTCCTGGCCCTCTTCCCACTCTCCCTTGGGCAAACTTGACCTTTTCTGCGGAGTTAATGGCATGCAACACGGAACAACTAAGCCCTCCACGTTCCTCCCGAGCCCAGGTTTCTCTTTGGAGCCCTGGCCATATTCAGTTGACCTCTGGCTCTACAAACCCAAAATGGGACTCGTAGACCCACGATCACCACTCCCATGTGCTCCTCGGCCAGACACCACCGCCCACACAGATGTGCACACCTTGCCCGCCTACCTCCACCGCCACCCTCGCTCTTATCAACCCTGCCTCCCAAATACTCCTGACACCCACTTGCTTCCCCCGCCTTCTCACACACACCCCCGCTAAGCAACCTCACCTCCCACCTGGGCGACTGCAGCAGCCCCCTGACAGGTTCTCTTTANGATCTTTTTATCCCGTAAATCCAACCTGCTTCGACCCTTCTTAAAATCCTCCAGAGCTTTCCTTCTTAGGCTGGAGGAGCTGTGTCTGCCTTTCCTACTGCACCTCATGTCACCTGCCCCCTCACCTACTCCAACCAGATCTTTCTGGCCACTTTTCAGTCCCTCAAACATGCCAGTCTGTCTCCTTCTCACTTCAAGGTCCGAATAGAGGTTCTTCCCCCAGGGTCCAAATGGAGGCTGTTCTCTGCCCAGGCATTTGCAGTAGGTTGAATGGTGGCCACAAAGAGATGTGTCCCTGTCCTAACCCCTGGGATTAGTGGATATTGCGTGAGATGGCTAAAGAGGTGCTAAAGTTATAACCTCAAGAGGAGGAGTTTATCTCAGATTATCTGCATGTACCCTTCTGAGAGGGACACAGAGGAAGAGGTGACACAGAGGAGAAGGTGAGCAAAGACAGAGGCAGATATTAGAGTCACAGGGCCATAAGCCAAAGAAAGTCATTGGCCACCAGAAGCTGGGAGAGGCAGGGACTGGAGCCTCTGCTCTTTCCCACAGAGAGTACAGTAATGGCGACAACTTGCTTGTGCACTTCTGCCTCTAGAACTTGCAAGAAAATTAATTTCTGTGGTTTTAAGCTGCTGAGCATGTGGAACTTTGTTACGTACGGCAGCCTGCCGCACGACACAGCAGGCTTCCAGGCCATCGCTAGGTGGCGTCTGATTCCACCGCTCTCTCCGCCCTGCCCCCATCCCCAGGCTCCCATATGAAACTCAACTAGGGGACCACATTATCCCAGACACAGAGCAAGGACCCAAGGTCTTAACAGTGCCCAGAACTCCTCAGGCACCCAGAAATAATGACCGAAAGGTGAATCTCCTGCTGGACGCTGAGCTCCAGCCCACAAGGATTTTTTTCTCTATCACCAAAGCCTCACAATGGCAGGCACGGGGCAAATGCTCAATGGCTATTTGCTGAATGGAGGGAATGAATGAATGGACATTTGCTGAAAGAACTGCAGATAAGCTTGTATGACGGGGGAGTGAAAAAATTAGCACCTCTGAGACCTGGCTGTTTCCCTGTGGACTTCGTGGCAACGTACTGAACACAGTATTTGAAAAAAAAAAAAAAAAAGATCTACTTTTATTTTCTTTGTAAATCAGCATTTGAATTAATGTAGTCAGTCAGGTGTTGACCTTGCACTTGAGAGGTTTTCTAGAGCTACGAATACTGTTTCCCATTTTCCTGTGGAGCATATGCCCTGTGTCGGGATGCACCTGTATTGCTAGCCCTTATTTCTCACCACCAACAAGGCTGTCTCCCCTTTGGTAATGACCTTGATCCACTCAAGTTCAGCGTAGTCCCACATTTGCTGAGCTCTGCGGCTGCCTGGCCTCAGTTCACACTGGGTCGCAGAGCTCAGCAATCTTCGTTGCTATGGAATTGAACTCCACATGAGGAGGCCAAAGGCTATGCTGCAAATCACTGGCAATTTAATGAGGTGACTGATCAGGGCAGATACGCCAAGACCTACCAGACCCAAATTGTCACTAGGATTCCCCAGTGAGGTTCGGGACACCTGGCCTGGTTGCAAACACAACGTGTAATACAACACAGTAGGCAAATATAAGCTTGTTTTCTCTCCTTTTTTTCTGAAGCACAAACGCTAGGTTGAGAGGGAGAGATCGGTCAGCCTACAGAAAGCCATGTTCGTGGCTGGAGTCATCCCTCCATATGGAAATGAGCTACCACTGGTTACTTCTACCAGTATGACAATTAATAGGCCAAATAGTAGAAACTGATAGGCACGTCCAGGTTTCCCACACCCTGTTTAGAAATACTTCCTCAAGCACCTACAATGGAAGATCCATTCTTTTCACTTCTGCAAGTTTTTCATTCTTCAGAACTCAAGGTTAACATTCCTGACCAGGGAACACTCTAACAAGCAAAGCTGAAGCTGTGAACTAGCAGCTGGTCGGCTAAATTCTACTGGGAGATTTGTTGGTAGGCACTGTATTTTCC
The DNA here is from genome assembly GCF_008692635.1 of Crocuta crocuta. Classification (NCBI taxonomy): domain Eukaryota; kingdom Metazoa; phylum Chordata; class Mammalia; order Carnivora; family Hyaenidae; genus Crocuta; species Crocuta crocuta. The sequence continues at coordinate 67,625 of NW_027529538.1, forward strand.
CAGTTCTGGTTTCGGATGCCTTTGCACGCACTGTCCAGCTCCCCACAGTCCCCAGGGTGGACATACTGCCCAAGGGCCCCCTCACTCGGGTGTCCTCAGAAAGCACCTGAGTCTTAGGCAGGGTTTCATTACTCAGAGGAGTCTCCAGCAGAGATAAAATGAGCTGAGGAGTTTGTTCTCGGAGGAGAAAGATGCGGAAGAAAAAGAAGGCAGCAGAACCAAATCCCTAAGGGGGTGGGTGACAGATCAAACTTGTCAGTGGTCACTGGAATCTGCTTACACCAAAATATAACATCATTGACTTACGTGCGCTTTGGGACCTCAAAAAAATTGCTCTGTACGATTTATCAGGCTACGGTTATAGACTGTACTAGAATACAGCTGTGTGAGGGATAAAGAGATCGGGTTCTAGAACTTTGTGTGCCAATAATTGAATGGTGAAAAATGTTAATAATTAAAATCTCCCAAGTAAATTCCATTTTTATCATGGAATGTGGCTCTTAAGAGCGTGAGGGACAAATGAATGAGATTGTGGGGGAAAATACTTGTGCTTTTTTTTTCAGTGATTTAAAATTCCCAAAGGAAACACTGATTTGCTAAAGTGTGATTTCAGCTTTCAAAGCAAAAAAAAAAACCAAAAAAAACAAAAAACAAAACAAAAACAAAACAAGCAAAACAAACAAACAAAAGACAGGTCTTGAGTTTTATACCCTTTGACTTCTTTGGATAAAAACCACCAAGTTATAAAGTTCTTAATAGAACAGTCAACAGTTTAATAGTTGATAGACTGCATTCAATGAAAAATAACATGGACATATTTTCTATTTTATTCTGGAAAGTGCTATAGAACGTGTCTTGATCATCATGCTACTTACTAAAGTGGAGCTTTTCAAAGGTCCCGTCTAGTCTATAAAGACATAATTTTCCCTGCAAGGAGACGATCGAAAACATGAAGATCCCACCACTGAAACTGGTAAAGAAAATCTTAAAATCTCAGCCAGTGCCAACGTCATTCACATCCTCAAACAGGAACTATTATGAGGTTAGGGGAAATGTCAGGGCATCGCTGCAAAATATTTTGGAAGCCAATTAAGTAGCTGTCCTACGCAAAAGGCCACGCCTACATCACAGAACTGGAGGCTGTTCGGGCCAGGAGGAACGGGACCAGCCCGACACTACAAACCCTTATTTCTCAGCTGAGGCTCTCAACCTGAAAGAAAGGACAGGGTTTCCAGTCTCCCATCCTCGACTGGAGCTCTTTCCAGGATGCTCCGGAACTATTTTCTGGCACTGTTCAAAATACTTATCTCTGGCCCTGCCTGAAACCACAAGGGAACATGAGCTTACGTGAGATTGCACATTTAATAACAGGTTTCAACGACACGTGTGTGGGTGGGCGGGGGAGGACCGAGGTGAGAGACTCCCTGCTAACCCTGTTTCCCCGCCCCCCCCTTCTCTTAGATACGGCAGGTACTCCTGGAAGAATGCGACAGACCTGTGAGGCCACCCACTCAGGCTCCCAATCCCGCTGAGGCTGGAGGCTGAGTTTTCATGTACCTGATTTACGTGTACTAACTGCCCAATACGTGTCCACCGCGGGCCAGGACCAAAGGTGTGCAAAGGCATCTGAATAAGCATAAGCATTTTCCCTGTGTCCACGTGACCACCTAGAAGGCGTGTGTGCTCATAGCTCATGAAGAGGGTCATGTGCATCGACGCTCTCACCCAAGCAGAGCTACAAGCCAGAGTGCCATCAGGAAAGGGAAGGGGACCAGGGTCCTGCAGGGGGCCTCAGCGCTGGCTGGGAGGAGTTGGGGGTACGCTTTGGGAGCGCTGGGGTCTCCACCGAGCTCCTTGGGGAGGGCAGGAGAAACAGAGGCACAGCGGAAGTGGGAAAACAGCCCGGAAGAGGGCAGGCAAGTGAGAAGGCTTGGATTATGCTCCAGGGAGAGCAGGTGGCACACTGGATGCACCAGGACAGGAGCAAAGAGGAAGCCATGGTGATCGCTGGCGGAAACACATGGTGCAGCCGCTGTGGGCCCTCAGGGGACACTGATGACGCTGAACTTCAACCGAGGGAACCCCGTCTTGGCTCCCTGCCACAGATACACCCCAGCGCTACCTCAGACTCCAGCGGGGGGTCTGCAGCTCCACGCCCAACCCGATNAATGACGCTGAACTTCAACCAAGGGAACCCCGTCTTGGTCCCTGCCACAGATACACCCCAGCGCTACCTCAGACTCCAGCGGGGGGTCTGCAGCTCCACGCCCAACCCGATCGTTCCACTGTGCAGGGCCAGTGGTTGCTCCAGACACAGCAGTTGTGGTCCGGGGCTTAAAGGACTCGCTCAGGCACGAACCCCTAAAGGGGGAATCATTTCCTCCTTAGGAATGCCTGGCCCAGCCACTCCTGGGCTGCCCCGTCTCAGGCGGATCCCCAACCCTCCTCCACTGCATGGATTCCTATTTCTCTAGACCCCCTGGAGCTGTCACCACAGCTCCAGAGCCGGGATGGGAGTGGGCTGGCTGACCACTGAGCACCTGGGAGCACCCACCTCCCATGCCACCTCGCGGTCATGCGCAAGCCAAGCTCCCCAAGTCCCAGCTGGACAGTGTGGCCTGCAGCGCGCAGCCTTCGCTTGGTTGCCGTCTGTCTCGGAAAGGGCAGAGGTGGCCCGCGTTCCGCACTCTGCTCTGCCCGTCACCCCTGGCACTGGAGATTGTGTGCGGGATGCAAGGTGCATTGCTCGTGATTACTGGACACCCAAGGAAACAGAAGAGAAAGCACTCGTGGTGCACAAGGAAAGGAACGCTTGGGCCGCTTGAAGCGCCCGCCCAAGTTCACAGTTGTGACGGCAGCCTGGTGCCTGAATCTGAGTGTGTAGACATCTTTTCATGACCACAGGCCAAGTGCTGCACCTGAAGTCAGACCCCGGGGCAGGGTTCCCGCCTCTTCCACATACAGTAGCTATTAAAACTTATGGGAGGGGCGCCTGGCTGGCTCAGTCGGTTAAGCGTCCGACTTTGGCTCAGGTCATGATCTCATGGTTCGTGGGTTCAAGCCCCACGTTGGGCTCTGTGCTGCCAGCTCAGAGCCTGGAGCCTGCTTCAGATTCTGCGTCTCCCGCTCTCTCTGCCCCTCCCCTGCTCATGGTCTGTCTCTCTCAAAAATAAACAAACTTTAAAAAAAAATGTAAAAAGCCAGGCTTTCCCTGCCCCCCCCCCAAATAACATGTACATATATGTGGAAAAGGCACTTCTTAGATTGCTAGCTTTTAGTGTCTTTACTTTTTAAAAGAATTTTTATTGAGATGTAATTGACATATAAACTTTATATTAGTTTCAGCATCTTAGCATCATAATTTGATATGTGTATAGATTGCAAAGTGATCACCACGGTAAGTTTAGTTAGCATCTGTCTTCACACAGTAACTGGGTTCTTTTTCCCCTTGTGATGAGAACATTTAAAATCTATTGTCAGTAACTTTCAAATATACCAGACAGTATTATGTACTATTTTCATCATGCTGTACAGAATATTCCCAGGACTTATTTATTTTATAAGTGGAAGTTTGCACCTCTTGCTTTTAAATCAAGCCATGAAAGCAGCTTGAAAAATCTCAAGATAGTGGTGCCTGGGTGGCTCAGTCAGTTAAGCATCTGCCTTCGGCTCAGGTCATGATCTCAAAGTTCATGAGTTCAAGCCCTGCAGAGCCTGCCTGGGATCCTCACACTCCTCTCTCTCTCAGCCTCTACCCTGCTTGCATTCTCTCTCTCAAAGTAAATAAATAAGCTTAAAAAACTGTTAAAAATTTTTTTTACTTTAAAAAATTTTTAAAAAGGAAAACAAAAACCTTAAGATACATTCTGAGCACCAAACTTTTTGAAGTACTAAAGAAACAAAGCAGTTTAAGCAGAAGGGGATTTGTCATAATTTATGCTTGGGAAGGTAGCTGCTTTCAGGTAGAGAGCTCAACACAGGTCCCCTTACATACTGCACACATATTGTGTGGAGAGAAAGCAAAGCTATGGGAGAAATAGATGGTCTCTTCTCTCAGGAGAGGTTTTGCCTCCTTGTAGACTAATCGTCACTGAATTGTGCTTTTTGAGTGTCACGCCCTATAGGATCAATGTGGACAGGTTTCGACAGAATCACTGATTTGACTCAAAAACTGTCCAAAGTTTCTGGAGCATCCGCGTTTCTTCTAAGATTGTGGGACTATTTTTAATCAGAAGAATTGTTTGACCTAACACTCCAGCACAGATGAGCTAGTGGGCTGTCAGCTGCTGCTGTCAGAACATAAGGGAGATAGAGTCCCATAAATGTTCACACGACCCACTACACAGTAGCCAAGAGGTTCCTTGTGCCTTTCAGGGACAGAGAGTCTAGTGCAGTCACCCAGAGCACTGTCCTGGGTGGACTTGAGCAACACACTACCCCTCTCTGAGCTTTGATCTTCTGCCTTGCTAAGTTAGCACCCCAAGATGGCAAGAAAGTAGTCATGAGGAGTCAGAGACCTAAAGCATTTTGAGAACAGGGAGTCATGTCTGGCACGTAAGAAGCGCACAATGAATGCAGCCATCACTCCAATTATAGAACACTATGCCACGTGACCTCAGGAGGTGTTCTCCAAAAAAGGGTCTTGTAGTCCAATGTCCAGATATACCACTTTGGATAAGTTTAAACAAGATTTCCCCTGCCTCACTGCACTACTTCTCAGAACTTTTAAAATGTTGACATGTTGGGACGCCTGGGTGGCTCAGTTGGTTAAGTGTCCGACTTTGGCTTAGGTCATGATCTCACGGTTCCTGAGTTCCAGCCCCGCAACAGGCTCTGTGCTGACCGCTTGGAGCCTGGAGCCTGCCTCAGATTCTGTTGTCTCCCTCTCTCTATGTCCCTTCCCCGCTTGCGCTCTGTGTGTGTCTCTCTCTCAAAAATAAATAAACATTTTAAAAAATGGTGATATGCAACCTGAGTTTCAAGATGGCGACCCAGCATGCACCATTTGACACCAGACCCTTTTTGCACAAGGCAGTTCACAAGACTAGTATAGTGTGAAACACTGGGTAGATTACGGCTTGCACTTCTAAGCTTGACGCCTAGTCTAATAAAATCGAGATGGCTTATCAGAATGTAAGAACTTTCACTGGAAATAGAAACACTGACAATTGCCAGAACACACTAAGAATCTGGGACTACTTAATGTTAAATATTCACAATGGCTCAAATTTCAACATGCCGCCCATGTTGACTTTTTTCTAATATTTTATTGTGGTAAGCACACTTAATATGAGATCTACCTTCCCAACAAATTAAAAAAAAATTTTTTAACGTTTATTTATTTTTGAGAGAGAGACAGACAGAGAGACAGAGCATGAGTAGGTGAGGGGCAGAAAGAGAGGGAGACACAGAATCTGAAGCAGGTTCTGGGCTCCAAGCTGTCAGCACAGAGCCTGACGCGGGGCTTGAACTCACGAACTGTGAGACCACGACCTGAGCGAAGTTGGGCGCTTAACTGACTGAGCCACCCAGGTGCCTCCCTCCCAACCGATTGTTAAGTGAACATGACATTATTGCTAACTCTTGGTAGACATCCTACAGCAGACTTCCAGAGCTAACCCATCTTGTGTAACAGAAACTTCATGCCCTTTGACCATAACTCCCTATTTCTTCCTCCCACTGCCCATGCTGATTTTTACATCACTTACCCGAGACCCTTTTTCAGGAAAGCACTGGCAAACTGAGCAGTCTCTTCCTCCGCAAGGCCCAATAAACTTCTTTCCGCTCTGAAAAGGAAGAATCTGGTTTAGTAAACCTGTATTCCTCACTTAGCTGAGTACATATGTCCCTTATAACGAGCATCTTGGTTTGCCTAACTCATGAGACTTCCACAGCATACTTTTACCTTTGAAGCTGCGAAAAGAAAAGACTCATGTTGATGTATAAAAAGCAAAGAACTTCCACCGTGGCTCGATAAGAGGACTGATGACTGTGAGAAAACTAAAAGTTTACATGAGCTGGCATTGAACAGAAAGCCCCCTTCTGAAGCCATTTTTCTTTAGCCAGAATCTTCTGTGATGCGTTTCTCCTGGCAAGACCTCATTTACTAAGTTGTGAACAATCTTAGAGTGTAAACTATATGATTAGGAAAACTGTATGGACACAATGGTGTCTCACTTCAATTATAAACTTGGCTGCTTTTCAGGACTCTCTCGCTTCCCCTCCAAAACCATAGCGTCCTTCCTGGTCACTGCTCCCGTCACAGCCTTGGACTTCACATGAAAACTGCTTCCTGCAAACTGCTTGAAACTCCAAGATGGTTCCTCTAATGTGTCTCTCAACCAGAAAGCTCCTGAACTTGAATAATGTGAGCCCTTCTCCACTTCTCGCTGACTTCTCTCCAACACTCTCTTTAGATAGTTTCTCCACACTCACATATTCTCTTAACTTTCATGTTTCTTCCAATCTCTCTCTCTCTCTCTCTCTCTCTCTCACACACACACACACACACACACGCACGCACGCTCTTTAGGAAGAATCAGCCCCTTGTTCTCACAAATCCTCATTGTCTATATCCAGAGTCAACTGTCACTTCAATACATCCCAGAATAACTGTTTCCATAAGTAGATCCCTTAACAACAAAACAGCCACCATGATGCACCTGCAATGACAATGACAATGAACACTGACCATTCCTTTAGAGCCTGGGGTGGTGGGCTGGGAGGAAGTAGCGGCAGAAACAGCTCCAGATGCTGCAAGCTGAGAGCGTGGACAGAAATATCAGAAAGGCACCAGAGATACACTTCGCCTAGTTCATGATCTTGCCTGGTCCAGCCCTCACTGCAACACGTATAGACTAACCACACATTTCTATGACTGATAGATCTTTCACACTCAAGGCTGTAAACTTGAGTCTGTACACCAAAGCATAGTGGAGAAATTATAACATTTGAACCAATATTTATAGTTCTATGGAAAACAAATAGGTATACCTACATACCGATGTACATAAGTATGTATGGAAAGACATATAAGTATGTGTACATATGAGTACACACCCATGTAAACATACACACATATATGAATATGTGTATGGGAGGGAAAAAGGTCTATCCAGAATGTATTTATTATTCAATCACACAACTTAGACTTCTTCCTTCTAGGAAAAAAATACGCTCAGACACATCCCAAAAGAAAAATCTTTAAATTAAGCATGAATAAAAAAGACATTTTAATAAACAAAACTCTAGGATCATTGAAAGTCTGTAAGAATGTGAACCTTTATGAAAGTTACATTTAAAAAAAAATGTATTTGAAGTTTCCAAAATATATGCTTCTTGAGTTTTGAGTCACATTGTTATCTATGCACGCAGAACCGTCAAGTTCAGAACTCTGATAAGGTGAAAAAAAAAAAAGGGTAAATGCCCAGGTCCAGGACATCATGAAAACACTTTAAAATAACTGGTCTGAACACTTGGGTTCATTTAAGGTTGGGACTCATTACTATGTGTTCAGTGAAATATCAAAACAACCAGAGAAAGAAGCTCAGTTGATTAGCTGGCTTGATAATAAAGACAAGTTTGTTCTTTTATTGTTTTTTTTCCTTAATTGTGCCAACCATCACAGAGATGTTTGTAGCAAAATTACATTTCAGGAAAGAATGGGTGTATAATAAATTAGAAGATTCTAATAAAAATAAAACAGCAATAGTCACATATAAAACTTTGACTGTTACTGATAAAGGAAAAAAGCAAGAGGTAATTTTAGGCTCTAAGAAGTTTTTGTATGTTAGATACAGCCCAATAAATACCACCTTTGAGGAGGCTTTCATAGAGGAAAAATATGTGCCCCCAAAAGAGATTGTGTGAACCCATTTGAAAAAGATGAAGACTATGGCTCATACAAGGCAACATTCAAAGTATAAACCATCTTCACCGGAATACACAGACATTCTCCAAAACTAATATTATTCTTCAAAGAGGAAGAAAAGGAGCCGTTCCTATTTTCGCTCAGATATTTTTTAAACAAATTTATGTTGAATAAAATGTTTAAGGAGTATATTATTAATTTCTAGATTAATAACTGGTCTTACATTTGTGCCTCTATTTTCTTTTTTGAAAAACAACATTGGCCTATGATTAAAAAAAAAAAAAAAAGAATTCAAACAGGGCAAAAGAGTATAATGGGGAAAGAAATTTTCTTTTCCAACCCAGGCTCCCTGTTCCCTCGTCTAGAGGCAATCACTCTCCTCAATCCGTTTCTGGGGAGTTACGAGCACTTTCACATGAGGAACACATATGCACTCGTGCACATACACACACACGTGCACACACACTTTTTGGTGATTCGAGTCTTGTTTTATTCTTACCCAAATGGTATATTTCTCTGTACCTTGCTGTCTTCACTTAATCAGACAACTTCAAAGTCATTCCAAGTTAACCAAATGGCTCTCCCTCAGAGAGGGAAACTATAGCCAAACTATAACTTGTTTAATTTGTCCTTCTCCATGGGCTTTAGCTACCTCTCTTCTTTTGTTAATAATCACTACAATATTTTGGTGCGTTTTCTTTATGTGTAAGTTAGTATAAATATATATAATAAACTCCAAAAAGGAAAATTCCTGTGTCAACAGGATTCTGCATTTGAAATTCTGAGGGCTAATGCCAAATTGCCTCTCATAGCTATTGCATCCATTTTTATCACTATCTTTTAAACCCAATTCTAGTATAACTACTTTTGTGTGAAATCTCTACTATCTCTGCACAGAACAATCTGATAGGAGGATCCAGGCTAGATGAGTCCTTGGTTCAAGAATTTTCTTCCCACGTATGGAACATAAGAAACAAAGGAAGTGAAACTTAAGACTCTGTAGGGTCTTCTAGTGGGGAACGCCGGGGGTGGGGTGGGGGAATATAATACAAAAATAAACTTAGAGAAATCAGGTAAAAAAAAAAAAACATCCAGACCCATATATTTCAGTGTGTTTCCATGTCCATTCACTATTTCAGATGATGCTCTCAAATGCATGGGACTAAGTGGAACAAGTTGTATCATCCTACTTGGGGAGAGCTTCTGATTCCTCTCTGGTCCTGACTGGTAGGAAACACAGAACAGAAAGCAACTTTTTATTTTGATCTGCCTTGAAAAGACTTATGTTAACTTAAATCACAGAAACTGGATTGAGTAATTCCAAGCCAGACAAGGCGGACAGATGGGGACGTGCTCACTGGGGTGATTTAACCAGTTCATTTAATCGCAAGATCTACCTGGGTTCCTGGCAGTCCATAGTGTGGATTCCCAGAAATGTCTGGGGTTGGGTTTAATAACTCAGATTCCTCAGTGGGAAGCAGAAGAAAGAGATCTTATTACATAATATTCTAGGCTTATCTTTCTCCAGAGTTAAAATGTTCACGTGTAATCTTGTATTTCTTGATTTAATCTTGAAGTGGCCTGGCCACTTCCTGCCCCCTTCCAAAAAAAGATTTTAACAAAGGGTCATGTTATAAAATGAAGAAAACTTCAATACCTGGGCAATCTGGTAAGCAGTCTTGACTAGGGTTCACCTAGTCCAACCATTCATTTTAGAGATGAGAAAACTGAGTCCCATGTGACTTGTTTAACACAAAAAGGTTTATAATGAGAACAATGCATGCATTCAGAGCTAATTAATGTACTTACCGCATATACATGTTGCATAGAAAAGAGGATAAGTATAAGCAACCTACAAAACAGCAAAAATGCAGATTAACACAAACTGTTCATTTTCATGCAAAACAAACTAAAAAGAGAAAGAACAAAGGAAGAAATTCCATAAAGTTTTTTTTTCCTAATAGGCCACTGTCATCAGTGACAAGATCAATGTTACCCTCTCTCTGCTTGTCATCATTGTATCTACCTTCTTACTCATCGGTCAAGAAGTACTCACACCCCTTTAGTGGGATCCACACTGGGCTGGGTACCCTGGGAACACTCTGGAGGTGAGACCTGAAAGGGTAGATAAGGGGACTGTCTGGATGAAATGCAGAATCCTGAGGGAGGGAAAAGAGGCAGCTCTGTTCAGGGACAATGCAAAGACTAGTGACTCCTGGATGCCATTAAGTGGAACCAACTGGAAGAAGGGAAGAGGGAAGAAAACCTGATGGATGGGGGAGGTGGTCTGGAAGGGAAGGAAAATAATATGAACCAGTTAGGGAAGAGTTAAGTGGTTCAGGGTCTTGGGAGTGAGGCAGAAATCCACTGGGGATGACATCATAACTATAAACAAATTTTAATGGAGAAGAGACACAACCATAAAAGACCACTATTATGGACCGAATGTTTATAGCATCTCCCGATCCCCCCCCACCAACAAATTTATGTGTTGAAATCCTCACCCTTTATAATGGTACTAGGAAGTAATGCCTTTGGGAAGTGATTAGGTCACAAGAGTGGAGTCCTCATGAATGGGACTAATGCCCTTATAAAGGGACTTCAGAGAGCTCTCTCTCCCTCTCTTTCCACCATGTGAAGACACACCAAGATGTCGTCAGTCTGCAGCCTGGAAGATACTCTCACCAGAACCCACCACACTGGCACCCTGATCGAAGACTTCCCACCTCCAGAACTGGGAGAAATAAATTTCTGTTGTTTATAAGCCCCTGGGCTATGGTATTACTCCAAGAGCCCAGTCTGACTGTGACAACCACTAAACATCTGCATACATCTGCCTTGGGCTTACATTGGTCAAGGAGCTTTCATATTCATCATCTAATTTAATTCTTAAACAGCTTGGATTGCTTTGGGGATTCAGGTCACATCATCCCCAAGGATGGGAGGAAAGCTATGGTCCAGCCAGACTCAGCCTGCGATTTCCCTGCAAGCTCTGTCCTTTGTTCTTTAAATTTTTTTAATGTTTTATTTATTTCTGAGAGAGAGACAGCATGAGCAGGGGCGGGTCAGAGAGAGGGAGATACAGAATCCGAAACAGGCTCCAGGCTCTGAGCTAGCTATCAGCACAGAGCCCGACGCAGGGCTCGAACCCATGAACCGTGAGATCATGACCTGAGCCGAAGTCGGACGCTGAACCGACTGAGCCACCCAGGCACCCCATTCTGTCCTTTGTTCTAAGTAGAGTCTTCCGTCTGAAACCTATGTCCTAAGTGAGACTTTGTTCTCCACAGTCACCCGCTCATGTTAAAATGCTGTGAAACAGGGCCGCCTGAGTGGCTCAGTTGGTTAGGCGTCCGACTTCGGCTCAGGTCATGATCTCACGGTTCATGGGTTCGAGCCCTGCGTCAGGCTCTGTGCTGACAGCTCAGAGCCTGGAGCCTGCTTCAGATTCTGTATCTCCCTCTCTCTCTGACCCTCCTTTGCTCATGCTGTCTCTCTCTCTCAGAAATAAATTTAAAAATTGAAAAAAAAAAAAGGCTGAGAAACATTATAGAAAGCTGCAGAGCTGTGCCTCTGGGAGAGACCGGGACTAGGAGATTGGGGACCCAGGCAGGTCTAGCCCATGCTTACTGCCTACCCCACCGAGGTCTTCCTTCTCCACACCCCTGCTGTTGGAGTTCATGGCAATGCCAATAGAGGCGAGGCTGGCATTTCAGTGAAGTAACGAAGTAAATTAAGAGAATAAAAGGTCGAAAGATGTGTTAAACATGGAATAAAGTGTTTTAAGTCAAGTCTTTCTAACTACTGTTTACTAATTGGGCCCCTATCACTTTGGACATTTGTAAGTAAGGACATGTTACCCATAGTGGTTTCGGCCTCCATATATATCTAGTCTCACTAAAACTGTAGTCAAGCATGGGGCACCTGGGTGGCTCAGTCAGTTAAGAGGCTGACTTTGGCTCAGGTCATGATGTCACAGTTTGAACTCACGGGGTTTCAACCCAGTGTTGAGCTCTGTGCTGACAGCTCAGAGCCTGGAGCCTGCTTTGGATTCCGTGTCTCCCTTTCTCTGCTCCTCCCCTGCTTGTACTCTGTCTGTCTGTCTGTCTGTCTCTCAAGAATAAATAAACTTAAAAAAACCCCACCAGGGCAAGTTTTTTTTCCACATTTTCCACAAAAGCAAACTGACTCAGAAATGTTGGACAATGTCCTCAAAAACTTGCTGGAAGGGGGCAAGGAGGGAAGTCGCTGGGGTCAGCGCTCAACCTCTCTTGCTCTTCCTTTTCCCTGTCCTCTGATAGTTCCTCCTGCTGCTGTCTGTATTAAAAAATAAGGCAATTCTTTTTTTTTTTAATATTTTTATTTTATTTCTAGGATAGAGAGAGACAGCGTGAACAGGGGAGGGTCAGAGAGAGAGGGAGACACAGACTCTGAAACAGGCTCCAGGCTCCGAGCTGGCAGTCAGCACAGAGCCCGACGCGGGGCCCGAACCCAAGAACCGCGAAATCATGACCTAAGCGAACGTCGGACGCTTAACCGACTAAGCCACCCAGGCGCCCCGGCAATTCTTTTTTTTAAGAACCATTTAAAATTAAGATTATTTTGCAGTTTCCTCCCCATCTGCTCCAAGTAAGCTTGGCCTGTATTTCTGAAACAAGTCCATTCTCCTTCCTACCACTCTCTCATGCATACATATTCATCAGCTTCAAAACTTTTCCCATTTTTCTATTTAACATTTTGCTGTCTGAACTCCCAAAATCTTTTTTGGTCCCTTCTAACAATATCATGTTAGTTTCCTACCAGCCCTATAACACATTACCATGAACTCGGCTTAACAACAACAGAAATGTATTACGTCATGATTCTCCCACATGGGTTTCACTGCTGAAAATCAAGGTGTGGGCAGGGCTGTGCTCCTTCTGGAGGCTCTGGGGGAGAATCAGTTTTCTTGTGCTTTCCAGATTCTGGAGGCTGCCTACATTCTTTAGCCCCTGGTCTCCTTTCCATCTTCAGAGCCAGCAATGGCTGGTCATGTCTTTCTTATCCCCGTGACCTGTTTCCACTGTCACATCTCCTTTGCCTCTCGCTCTCCTACCTCTCTCTCACTTCTAAGGATCCTTGTGATTATACTGGACCCACCCAGCTAATCCAGAATAGGGGAGGTGCCTGGGTGGCTCAGTCAGTTAAGCGTCCGACTTTGGCTCAGATCATGATCTCTCCGTTTGGGAGTTTGAGCCCCGGGTCGGGCTCTGGGCTGACAGTTCAGAGCCTGGAGCCTGCTTTGGATTCTGTGTCTCCCTCTTTCTCTGTTCCTTCCCCACTGGCATTCTGTCTCTCTCTCTCTGTCAAAAATAAATAAAAACTTTAAAAAATATTTAAAAAAAAGAATAAGTTCCCCAAGGTCAGCTGATTAACTTTAATACCACCTGCAAACATAAATCCCCATAAGTCCCCATCACCGTATAACAGATCATATTATCAGGATCCAGGGATTAGGATGTGGACATCCTCAGGGGCCGTTATCCTGCCTACCACACTCACTTAGTGCCCTGTCCTAACTCTAGTGGTTATAGGGCCCCTGCTGCTCTGGATATTAGGAAGGTTTTTGCTATTCAAATCTAGTAAGAGGACAAGAATCTTCAGCCTTTAGATGAATGTCTTTCCCATTGGCAATGATGTGGGTGTAATTCAGGGAGAGTAGAGAGAATTGGTGTTTAATAAAAATGAATCACAAAATAGCAGGCATAACGCATAGATTTCTGGAACACTTTGGCTCTTTGACACATGAAACATTCGGACAATTTAGAACTCTAAAACGAACCTTTAGGAGAAATTATTAAACAAAAGGAAGTTATCACACAGAGGACACTCACCAGGGATTTGCAGCCAAGGGCTTGATCCACCTGAATGAGCACCTTATTAACGCCATGTGCCTAGATTACTTCACAGTCACGCCTCAGTACTCAAAAAAAATGCTGTCAGGTTCTCTTCTCTTCCAGAAGACTCTCACTTGTAAGTGGGGTGCTGTGTCCTGGGTTTAAAGTTTGTATATGTTAAATATAACTACTTCTCTTAAAACACAATATTCATTAAACTGTTGAAAATAATTACTTTCATTACCCATAGCAATGGAAATATTTTCTAAAGGAGGAGTTCAACTTTTTTTGACAAAACAATGTTAGTGGTAATAAAACTGAATAAATACCAGTTTTTATTCTTAGAAATAAAAAGACTCTTCAGCTCATGTCAAAAATACAATTGTGAGAAATGAAATACAGATGTATATAATGCTTGTATAAAAATTGTTGCTTCATTTTGTTAAGTGGCACTTTCTTCTATTTAATGTTTGCCCTTGAAAATCCAAGGTAAAATTCACTTAAGTGCATTTTACTTTTTGAAACTAGTAAGGGAATCCTTTAGCATGGAAACACATACTTTGCACACATACAGCAAATGCATATAAAAAATGTTTTTATGTCGAATGGTAGGTACAATGGTTGTGGGAAAAGGCAGTTCCTCAAAAAGTTAAACATAGAATTACCATAAGACCCAGTAATTCCACTCCTAGCTATAACCAAGAGAATTGACACTATGTTCATGCATAAACTTGTACATAATATTCATAATAGCCAAAAAGTGCGAATAACCAAAATGTCCATCAACTGATGAATCTATAAGCAAAATGTGCTACTTCCACACAACAAATTTGGCCATAAAGAGGGATGAAGGACTGATACACAGATGAACCTTGAAAACATTGTATTAGGGGAAAGATGTCACATATTGTATGATTTCATGTATATGAAATATCCAGAATAAGCAAATCCATGGAGACAGAAAATAGAGTAGTAATTACAGGGAGGGGGAGAGAATTGGGACGTTTCTTCTTGAGATTATGGAATGTTCTGGAAGTAGATCATGGGGGTGGTGGTACACCATTATGAATATACTAAAAGCAACTGAATTATAAACATTAAAAGAATTCAATATCTTTGACTTAAAAAGACATAGATATTATATTTAAAAATCTGGCTTAAAGGAATGTATTGAAATGGACATGTCTTGAAATTGAAATTTGTAAATTTCTGGATGAAATCTGGATAAAGTAACTCAATGCTGTATTTACGGAAGACTAGTTCTCCACGTAAGTGGTAGAACAACATTCCATGATAAAGTGTGAAAGTCAAGCAGAAACAGAATCACTTTGAGGGCCCAGATCATTTATTTCCCTTCCCCAAATCCATCATCTAAATTAAAAAAAAAAAATTTTTTTTGTTTATTTATTTTTGAAAGAGAGAGGGACAGAGCATGAGTGGGGGAGGGGCAGGAGAGGGAGACACAGAATCTGAAGCAGGCTCCAGCCTCTGAGCTGTCAGCACAGAGCCTGACTTAGGGCTCATTCTCACAGACCTTGAGATTGTGACCTGAGCTGAATTCGGATGCTTAACCGATTGAGCCATCCAGGCACCCCTCCAAATGTGTCATTTTAAATATGTTTTTAGCTGCATCCTGGAAGAAAATCCCAATAAAATAAATTATTGATCTAGAAGGAATATACAAATTGGTTTGAATCATTCAAAAGGTACTCAATGGGAGCACCTGGGTGGCTCAGTTGGTTAAGCATCTGACTTTGGCTCAGGTTATGATCTCATGGTTCATGGGTTCAAGCCCTGCATTGGGCTTTGTGCTGACAGTTCAGACCTGGAGCTGCTTCAGATTCTGTGTCTCCCTCTCCTGCCCCTCCCCCACTCATGCGCGTGCATGCGCTCTCTCTCTCTCTCTCTTAAAAATGAATAAACATTTTTCAAAAAGGTAGTCAATATTTTAAACAGGAAATAGTAAAAAAAATAAAGAAAACCAGGGATATTTACATTTAACCACAAAATAGATACATCATGCAATTAATCTCTACACATATTGTGATAAAAGGTATACAAAAAGGGATTTTATTAAAATAGAGTGTTGTTGTGGTCACTTTCAGAACAAGAATGCCTGATCATGGTCCTAGGAGTTTCTCAATACATTTTGTAACTAAATGGCCACCTGGCTGGCTAGCTGGGCGGACAGACAGATGGGTCAATCTGCAGAAATGTAACTAGTCTCCCATTAGAGAAACGACATTGCTAATTGGGAGCGGCCAATGCATCCTTGTCACCATGCACTTAGTAAGCCCTGTAACAATAGGGATTTTGTCTCTTTTAACTCACAGTTATCCCCAGGGCCTAATAGTGCCTGGAATAGAGTCAGTGCTTAATATATGTTTGTTGGATGAATGAATTTATAGAATATACCTTGGGACCATTGGAATGCGAATCAAATGCATTTAACAGAGAATGTAAAATAAGGCCAACTTTGAATACACATGAGGTGATGGAGGAAAGGAGAAAGAGGGACAAGGAAGGAGGGATCGTACAGTCTTGGGGGAAGTGGAAAGGCACTGACACTAATTACACGGGGACCTTCTGCTAAGAGTGTTATGCACATCGAGTCACTTCGCCACAATTTAGTAAGGAAAGAATTAGTTCCGTTGTAAAGGAAAACCTAATTAGGTCAATTTAAGTAACTAGTGCAAAGTCACAGAGCCAATAACTGGTAGAACTGGGGGGTTTTGACTCCAGTATGGATCCCTTCAGCCATCTGACCCTAAGTATTGCAGCCCGCAGATGTCTGCTCTGACACTCCCCCAAGAATGGTTTTTAAATTATGCACACCCCCTTTTCATTTTTTACAAGTTAATATCTAAACACTTTCATCTTCTCTTTAAATAGTTGCAAAGAGTATAATTTGGAACGTTGTACATGGTGACCTATGAAACTAAACCAGTTGCAGCCCGATTTTGACGTCGCCAGTGGACCATCATAACCATTATAAGGATGGTTCTTGCCACCATCAACTTAAAATACGTGCACACAGGGGCGCCTCGGTGGCTCAGTCAGTTGAGCGTCCAACTTCAGCTCAGGTCATGACCTCATGGTTTGTGATTTCGAGCCTTGCGGTGGGCTCTGTGCTGACAGCTCAGAGCCTGGAGCCTACTTTGAATTCTGTGTCTGTCAGAATTCTGTCTGTCCCTCTCTGCTCACACTCTGTCTCTCTCTCTCTCAAAAATAAATAAACATTAAAAAAAATGTGCACATAAGCTCTTAGCCAGCTAGAAATTTTACTTCATTTTTATTCTTGAATTCATATTTCCATTTCATCCCTCCACGTATATCCTAGTGCGATATATTTTTATACTCCAACATTCTTATAGTGATTACCCTACTATGCTTCTCTGTGACAAAAATAAATATATAAATTAAGTATATTTTACTTCTTACGATCACAAATCTCTAAGTCTTAATTTTTTTGCCTCAATTTGCTTATCATTATGATAAGTAGTATATAATCCACCAAAACCAAATAAATTTAAGTCTTAATAAACAATTATTCAACACATTACAAATGGTATTTTACTGGAAATGTACTCGGAAATGAATGAGTTGGGGTTTTTGGTTTCTCAAATAGTTTATTTAGCCAAGATCAATACAGGAGATCTGGCAAAGAAATGAGACCAGGGGTACCTGGTCAATTCAGCTTCCAACTTTGTCAGGGCCATGATTTCACAGCTTGTCAGCTGTGCTGACAGTTCAGAGCCTGGAGCCTGCTTCGGATTCTGTGTCTCCCCCTCTCTCTCTGCCCCTCCCTTGCTCGTGCTCTGTCTCTCTCTCAAAAATAAATAAACATGAAAATTTTTTTTTTAAAAAAGAAATGAGATGGGTCAAGCAACAGTATTCCTTCCATTTTAATTTCTTAAAACTATAAATTCTAATAAACCTATTCAAAGAAACAAGATGTTGTGTATAGAAGGAATTTCTTCTATAAATGTCACTCAATTCTTTGAACTTCTCCTGAATTGTATACCAAAAGTAATATAGAATTTGTCATCAGGAATCATGCTGTGTGATGTACCATCTGGTAAGTCTTATTAGAAACCACCTGGCCCAGGGATGTGGAACCCAAGAGGTGGAATGTTTTCTCTTCTCGGCACCTGCATTTACACTGCCCAGCACCTGCCTCACAAATGGTTCTTGCCTTCGGGAGGCAAAGCAGGTTGGTACCACTTGGGATGGCTGGGGGTAGAGGAGTGTGCCTCTCTGGTGAAAAACAGCAACAGGACAATCGTGAAAGGGGGTGGTGAGAACATGAAGCAAAAGCCCATCTTTGGACAGAACAATTCTAAGAAAGAATATTCTATCAGCTGAGAATCTGCAAACTGATTCCTCTACTTCATCTTCTAAGCTGACCGCACAACTCTTAGGAACCATTTTGTCTCCCAAGGGTGTATGGGCCTCAGCTTGAAGATCTCTGTGCTCGATGAGCTGCCAAAGGTAAAATCCTGCCTTGTTCACTGTTTGACCCAGAGCAAGCTTGGGAGGAGCATGGGCTTAATCCCACATGTCTGTCAAGCCCACAACGAGCCATGAAGTAGTCATGGAGAATCAACAACTCTTCTCCTGCCTAAGTTG
Organism: Crocuta crocuta; assembly: GCF_008692635.1. NCBI lineage: Eukaryota > Metazoa > Chordata > Mammalia > Carnivora > Hyaenidae > Crocuta > Crocuta crocuta. Next base: position 86,000 of record NW_027529538.1, read on the forward strand.
CCGCAGCAGCTGAACAGAGGGCCCGTGTTATCATCAACTGGACACCGTGAGCATCAGTGTTCAGAAAACACAGTCCCACAGGTAATCCACAGCAGTCTGAGAGGATTTTCTTAGTTGCAACTGCCTGTGTTAAGAGCAGAAAAGCTTTTGTCTCAACCAAGCTTCTGACCACCCCCAGACCACAAACAAAAATACTCTCACTCAGAACGGCGTCCTTCTAACCTACCTTCTCAAAACTACACGGCTGTCATCACATGCGATTGGCCAAGGCCAGGGAGTTTCCGATGGAGTCTATTATTATTACAAAAAAAGAAAAATGAAAAAAGCTGTAACAACCCAAAGTGCGATGCCTACACCACTGAGACATATGCAAACAACAGCTTTGGGGGATTGCCCACCTAGGAAACTTCTGCCAAGGTTCTGCACCTTTCAGAGGACGTGCTTTGTTTTGTCAACTGTTATTCTCAGAAAGGAGCATTCTCCAGAGGCTGCTGCATCAGGTCCCGCCTTCGGGACCCTGATGCAGGTGCGGCCAGGTTTTCATCACCCAATGAGGATGAAGATAACCACCTGACCCAAAGGCAGCCCAACCCAGAGCTTGACCTAGAGCTCTGACTCAGGGCTGGAGGATGGTGCATACTGGATCAGTCCCCTTGGAGACAGAAATTAGGAAAGAGAAGACAGGGGATGAGGGAGGAAGACGCCCTGAAGCACAGTCAGACATTCCAAGGCTGGAACAGGTCAAGGAGAAGCACAAGCCTGAATTTAGAGGAAACAGATATCCTCAGGAAAAAATAAAAAAAAAATGAGGTCTTTAAGAAAGGAAAATGCAGAAAGAGAAAGACTGATGGTCCATCAGAGCATGAAAGACTAGCTCCTTCCCAAGAGCTGCCCCATTTCTGATGCAGGCTGAGTCTATTCCCTTTACCTGAGCAAACTGACCTGTCCAGAGACAAGTCTGATGAAAAGCATTGCTCTGCCCCAGTAGCTTGTCCCAAAACAGGAAGCTCTCTTGGAGGTTCCCCCAGCGGCTGAGCATAAGCATCCTGGATCTCTGAACATCAGCCTTGTTCAACAACCCAAGGAAGATCCACAGGCTCTTCCCCAGCCTGTATTTATTCCAGTAATCTCTCGCATATATATTCAACAAATATAGTCAGCAATAATCATTAGCTTATTTTTTTCCAACTCCCTGGGCTGATTTTTTTCCTTCACTCCTTTATGAAAGTTCCTGGACTCCAATCCCCCTGGGACTCCTCATGACTCTTTGGTTGATGTTTTCCAAATGCTATGTCTGGGAACAAGATCTGAGACCTTCCAAATCATTATTTCTACCACGGGGAATTTGTTTTCTCTGCAACTCAATCTTGAAAAGAAATACACCCTGCTTGGGTTCTCATCAACTGGGGGATGGGAGCAGGCAATGGTCAAGATTAGAGGACCAGATAGCAGGAGACTGAGTATCAGAATCTTTCAGTCACAAAAAGGTAATATAAGTATAATGTCTTTTCTCCTCCAAAGTAACATTACGTCTCTGAGCTTTTTAAAATAATGATATATTTGTTTTTTCAGTGAAATAAATTCCTATTAACTTAATATCTGCACGTTCTTTCTTTTGGCCTTCTGATGCTGGGCTATCTGTAGACTCTTCCAGGTGAGATTTTTCTGATAGTCTCAACACCTATTTGTTTATACCTTTATCTTTCCAAAACAGAATTCCTAAAGACTCATCTTTGCAAAGAAATAAGAAAAGGGCTCGAAGGGTAGACAAGTGTTCCCAGAGAAAGAATGACACGCTGTGTCCACCTCAGTGACTGGACGCCTCCTTTTGAGGCNCCCCCACTCATGCTATGTCTCTCTCTCTCTCTCAAAAATAAATAAAAACTTAAAAAAAAAAAAGAAAAAGAAAATTGGAAACTGGAATAAGTCTAGGCAGAACTCAGGAAGAGGGCAAGACTGATCTGAAGAGGCAGGAAGATCTGGGGAAAAGAAAAGAAGAATTAGCTAAAGTACCTATTAAACATGAGGACAGGGGTGCCTGGGTGGCTCAGCTGGTTGAGGGTCCTATTCCCCATATCAGCTCAGGTCATGATCTCAAGGTTCATGAGCTTGAGCCCTGCATCTGGCTCTGTGCTGACAGCGTGACAGAGGGATTCTGTCTCCCTCTCTCTATGCACCCCCCCCCCACTTGCTCTCATTCTCTCTCTTTCAAAATAAAATAAACATTTTTTAAAAAACACAAGGAGAGAAAAATTATGGAGGGAGATGAAGAATCTTCAGTTAGAGGAGAATCACAGAGATAAGTTGGCTCTGAGGACACCCTAGCAAAAGGCTGGCTTTATCAGCCAGAAAGACAGCTCCTTCTGCTGTTACTATTGCTGCAGTTCCCCCTAACCCCTGCCCCACTACACACACACACACACACACACACACACACACACTCTTCTTAGCTCTCTGTCTCCTCTTCTGCCTTCCTTCCTCCTCCTCTTCTCCATATCACCANGCAGTCCCCAACCCCTGCCCCACTACACACACACACACACACACACACACACACACTCTTCTTAGCTCTCCGTCTCCTCTTCTGCCTTCCTTCCTCCTCCTCTTCTCCATATCACCACAATCACCACCACCACCACCATAAGCAAGTACAGGGGTGCTTGGGTGGCTCAACTGGTTGAGCATCCAACTTTGGCTCAGGTCATGATCTCGTGGTTTATGGGTTCAAGCCCCACATCGGGCTCTGTGCTGAAGGTGTGACAGAGGGATTCTGTCTCCCTCTCTCTCTGCCCTCCCCCAATTGCACTCTTCTCTCTCAAAAATAAATAAACATTAAAAAAAAACCTTTAGAAATTATAATGAGCAGCATTGCCAGAGGGCCACCTATATGCTAAGCACTGCTAAGGGCTTAACACAGACCTGCAACCTTCACAATAACCCTGAGTGAAGTAATATGTTTGCCTCCTTTTACAAGTCACACAAGCAGTAAGTGGTGCACCCAGGATTCAAACTCCAAAGACTTCCTTATTAGCCAGTACAAGACACAGTTTCAAAACTCAGGAAATTTCTGGATGAATTTCAGCAATTCATCTCTGAGAACAACTTTAGCCTTCAATATAGCAGCAGCAGAGAGAGTCCATTCTGAATGCAATGGGAGAACTATGATACAAAGACATTTGGCTTTCCGTGAAACCCAGTAAACTTAAATTTTTGTTGTGTGAAGGTCTTTATGTTTGGAATTGCAAATCTAGAAACTTTTATAGAACAGTTGGAAATCTTAAAGGGCACTGTTTCTAACTAAAATGTGGGAAAGTTGAATATTCAAACATTTAAGGTAGCCACGTAGACAAAAGACAGAAAGAAAGAGAGGAAGGAAGGAAGGGAGGGAGGAAGGAAGGGAGGGAGGAAGGAAGAAAGGAAGAAAGAAATTTCACAGAAGCGTCCAAATGAGCTTTAAAGCTAAACATAAAGTGGGGTGAGCATGCAATTGGTTCCAAGATAGGAGCAAAGCTTTGCCTTGGTGAGAAGAAGCACAGAACTCACACTATCTTGGGCCTTTTCTAAGGAGAGCTTAACTATCTCCTTTTCTTCTGGCTCCATTTTTGTCTTCTGTCCATCTGTCTTGTATCTGGCAGCAGCTGGCTCCTAGAAACTCAGAATCTCCTACTGGGTCTCTCCCTTTGGGCAAGACCTGGAACTAGACTCCTCTAGGGATGTTTCTGACACTCTGGAACCTAATAAACATTTCAAGGGCATCCTTCAAACCTGGGCTTTGAGCTAGCCCATCCCACAGGCTGCTGCGGACCATAAAATGCTTTCAATGTTTCAGTACAGGCATCAAACATCAGTAAGTAACTGTTCAAAGCCAAGACCATGTGCTAGGTATTGGATGAGGATGTCATGTGGGCAGAGTGGCCGAGACGATTAACAGCTGAAAGTTTCACAAAAACATAAAGAATGCTATTATTAAAGTAACACTGTCTCCCTGTTCTAAAATTTGAAAGTGAGTTTCTTTTTCAAAACTTCAGAAATTAAGGATAAGAAGAGGTCTATCTTAACTTTTTTTTTTTACAACAAAACTATTAAGCATATGGAAAAAATAAAATAAAACATAGAATCTTGACTATATATGAAAATTACAAGATTTGTAAATTCAAGTCAACTAAAAATGTAATAATGTTTAAAATTTGAAGTGATTTTCAGTTAACTTGCCTGGTATTAACCAAAACGTTTTTTTTTTGGAATCAATCCCTATACTTTTGGTACAGCATAAATAAATACCATGATTTTGCTCATTCAAGAAATATCTATCCATCTACCATTTTGTATCAAATACCATGCTAGGCACTGTAGATACTAAAATGAATGTTCTTTACCTAAAGTAATTAAATATTATTTTTAAGTAGATTGGGGAAACTTAAAAATGTATATTATAACCACTTAAGTAGCCACTAAAAATAATTCAGAAAGATATAATTAGAAGCCAATGAAAAATTAAAATGGAATACTAAAAAAATTGAATAACATAAAAGAATGCCAAAAAAGTAATAAAAAATTGATAAGACAGAAAATAAATGGAGAAATGGCAGATCTAAGTATAATCCTATCAACTACATTATATGAAAATATACTAAAAATTCCTAGTAAAAGGCAAAGATTGTCATCCTTGATTTACAAGTATGATTGATTTAATCAAATTATACCATTTGACTTTTAATGATGATGATGATTGATTTAAAAAAGAAAAAAGCCAACTATATGCAATAAATATATGCAATATACAACATGCAATAAAATACATACATAAAAAGACACAAATAGATGGAAAGCAAAAGCCAGGAAAACATCTCCCACACAGACAGTACATATAAGAAAGGCAGACTGGCTATGCCAATGGCACAGAAAAGAGATTTGAAGATAGGAAGCAACATAATACTGATCAAAAAGTTAATATACCAGAAAGCCATACATATTATAAATATATGGGCTTAGTAGTAGAAGTTCAAAACACCAGAAGCAAAAACTGAAAAACTAAAAAGTATGTGTAGAGAGTTAAATTTTCAAACATAGTTAGGAGACTAACTCTTCTCTTGGGAATTGATAGAATAAGGTAGGAAGTATAAGTCAAGACACAGAAGCTCTGAACACCATCAACCACCTTGACCTGATTTATATTAAAAGCCTACACCCAACAACTGCAGAATATGTATTCTTTACCCACGTGGATGTAGTGTGTTCACCAAGATAGACCATACACTGGAACATAAAACAATCTCAATAGATTTCCAAAGACTGAAAATTGAATTCAAACTCATCTTCACAAACCACCTAGGAAATTTTGGAATTTATTCAGAAATTAACACACTCCAAATAATCCATGAGTCAATGAAAATATTTTGAACTGAATGATAATGAAAATGACGTATCAAAATTTATGGGCTATAACTTGCCCAATGCAGAGAAAGAAAATATATCTATAAATATTTATATTAGGAAAGAAGAAAAGTCTAAAACAATTATCCAACTTCCTATTCTAGAAAATGAGGAAAAGAAGAACAAATTAATCCTGAAATAAAAGCTAGGAAGTAATAAATGTAAAACAGGAACTCAATAGAAGAAAAAGTGTTCAAGCAATAGAGAACAATGAATGAAACTGTAACTTGGTTCTTCAGTTTTTGAAAAGGTAAGGTGGCTCGGTCCATTAAGTGTCCGACTTTAGCTCAGGTCATGATCTCACAGTTCATGGGTTTGAGCCCCATGTCGGGTTCTGTGCTGGCAGCTCAGAGCCTGGAACCTGCTTCAGATTCTGTGTCTCCCTGTCTCTGCCCCTCCCCTGCTTGTACACACTCTCTCTCTCTCAAAAATAAATGAACATTAAATTTTTTAAAAAAGATCAGAATCTTCTGAACAATTATATACCAATACATTTGATGATGTATAAAAAAATGAACACATTACACGGAAGATGAAAATTATCAAAACTGACACAGGAAACAGAAAATCTGAATAGCCCTATATCAATTAAATTCATGATAATTAAATGAAATTCAAAACCTTCCACAAGGAAAACTCCAGGGTCAGCTGGCTTCACTAGTGAATTCTATCAACTATTTAAAGAAGAAATAATATCAGGGCGCCTGGGTGGGTTAGTCGGTTAAGCGTCCGACTTTCGCTTAGGTCATGATCTCACAGTTCGTGAGTTCGAGCCCCGCGTCAGGCTCTGTGCTGACTGCCAGCTCAGAGCCTGGAGCCTGTTTCAGTCTGTGACTCCCTCTCTCTCTGACCCTCCCCTGCTCACGCTGTCTCTCTGTCTCTGTCTCTGTCTCTCTCTCTCTCCTAGAAATAAAAAAATAAATAAATAAAGAAGAAATAATATCAATTCTTCACATTCTCTTACAGAAAGTAGAAGATAGAATGCTAGGCAACTCATTTTATGAGGTAAGTATTACTCAGATACAAAATAGACAAGGGTATTACAGGAAAACTACAGATCGACACCCCTCATGAATGTAGACACAACTGTTCTTAACACAGCATGAGCTAATCAAATCCACATGTATATAAGTTCAGATTATCTAGGATGGCATAAGCTATGTTTTAAAAACTCACCAACACAGTTGGAGAACTTACATGCCCTGATTTCAAGATTTTCTCTAAAGCTATAGTACTAAGGAAATGTAACATTGGTGAAAGAAGAGACATGTATATCAGGGGAACCAATAAAAGACCCAAATATAGACAATTAATTGATTTTTCTATGAACGCGCGAAGATGAGCTAGTAGAGAAAGAGAAGTCTTTTCAATGAATGGTGTTGGGCCAACTGGATATCTGTACAAGAAAGGAAGATTTACAACAGATCCTGGGGCACCTGGGTGGCTCAGTCGGTTAAGCATCTGACTTTGGCTCAGGCCATGATCTCATGGTTTGCGGGTTCGAGCCCCACGTTGGGCTCTGTGCTAACAGCCCAGAGCCTGGAGCCTGCTTCACATTCTGTGTCTTCCTCTCTTTCTGCCCCTCCCCCATTCATGCTCTGTCTCTGTCTCTCAAAAATAAACAAACATTGAAAGAAAAATTTAAAAATAATAAATAAAAATAAAATAAAACAGATCCTTGCTTCACATTTACTCTTAAATTAATTTAAAATGGATCATTGACTTAAATCGTAAATCTACTACAAAAGAAGAAAACATAGGTGAAACCTTAGCAACTTTGGTGTAAGTGAATATTCCTCACATAGCAACATAAGCACAAACCAAAAAAGAAAAAAAATGATAAACTGAGCTTCATTAAAAGAAAAACATGTGTTTTTCAAAAGATACCAATAAGGAAATAAAAAGATTAGACACAGAAAAGGAGAAAATGTTTATAGTAAATATATCTGGCAAGGATCTTATATCCAGAATACATAAAAAACCAATATAAATCAACAGTAAGAAGAGAAACAATCAATGTTTTTTTAAATTTTTATTCTTAGGTTTATTTATTTGAGAGAAAGCTCAAGCTTGAGAGAGAGCAAGGGAAGGACAGAGAGAGGGGGGGAGAGAGAGAGAATCCCAAGCAGGCTCCACACTGTCTGTGCAGAGTCCAACGTGGGGCTCCATCTCACGAATTGTGAGATCATGACCCGAGCTGAAATCAAGAGATGGACACTTAACCGACTGAGTTGCCCAGGCGCCCCAAACAATCAATGTTTTTAAAATGGGGAATAGATTTGAACGGAGACCTCACAAAAGAAGTTCTACGAATAGTTAATAAGTACATGAAAAGATGTTGAGCATCATCAGTTATCGGATAAATGAAAAGCACATTGACATACCACTGTATAACCATCAGAATAAAATTAAAAAGACAGGGGCGCCTGGGTGGCTCAGTTGGTTGAGCATCCAACTCTTGATTTCGACTTAGGTTATGATCTCACAGTCATGGGATCCAGCCTCACATTAGGATCCATGCTGACAGCATGGAGCCTGCTTGGGATTCTCTCTCTCCCTTTCTCTCTGCCCCTCCCCCACTCACACTTACGCACACGCTCTCTCTCTCTCTCAAAATAAAGTTAGAAAAAAAAAAAAGAATAAAATTAAAAAGAATAAGGATACCAAAAGAATGCACCAGGAGCTAGAGCTCTCACACATTGTGGGGGAGAACATGGAATGTGGGGAGAACATGGAATGTGGGTGAGAACATAGAATGATAAAACTACTTTGGAAAACTGTTCCTTTTGAAATTAAACATACATCTACCCTCTGGTCTAGCCATGTCACTTCTAGGTATTTATTTGAGAGACCGGGAAACACACGTGCACACAAAGCCTTGTGCAAAAATATATTCACAGCTGCTTTATTTGTAACAGCCCCCAAACTGGAGACAAGTCACATGTCCAGCCGCTGGTAAATGGCGCTCAAAAAGCTGCTATGCATCCTGTGGAAACTACTCAGCAATAGGAACAACCAGTGTTACACGCAGCAGGGGCAGATCTCACTGTCATTCTGCTGAGTCAAAGCAGCATGACACAAAGGGGACATACTGTTTCAGTCCGTTTATATAAAATTCCAGAAAATGCCAAGCAATTGACAGTGCCAGAAAGCAGATCAATGTTTGCATGAGAACGGGAGTGGAGAGAGAGGGGCTGCAAAGGGGCAGCGAGTGAGAGAAAAGCCCTGCATCATGATCATGATCGTGGTGTTGGGGTCACAGGACGGACGCACCTGTGAAGCTCCTGGCGTTGTGTGCTTTAGAGAGGTACCGTTTCTTCGACAAAAATTACAACTCCATAAATTCATTTTGCATGTGCTTTGTTTATTATGTTAAAAAGAAATCACCTGTGCCCGCCCTCAAAGACCTCGTAATCCAGAAAAGTAAAATGCAGTACAAGATGTTGATCTTAGACCACGCTGTTCTATTCTAAGAAGCATAGAATTGGCTGCAAAGTAGACCAAGAAGGGCTTCAGGAGGCTTTAAAGTCAGCAGGTGCTATGATGTAGACGATGGGCATTACTAACATTCACCGAATAGTTCCAGGCCTCTTTGCAGGCATGTGGTACACCTTCCCCATCGCTTACAAAAGGAAGTGTGGTCAAGTGACCACTCTGGCCAATGAAATGTGAGTTTAGTATAATTAGTATGAGCCACATCCCGGTGCAAGCTTTATAGAGCAGTTTCTTATTTGGCACATTCTCTCCCCATTCTGAGATGAGAGACCACGTTGCATGGGAATTTCCAGGAGGTTCCTGGGTGGCTATGATAAGCAGAGCATCCTCCCTGTTCCTGCCTCCCCACACACGCTGGGGTGAATATGTAATGTAAACAAAGAGGGAAAATCTTTTTACTGTAAGCCTCTGAAATTGGGGGATTGTTTATAACTGCTCCAAAAGTAATCCGTCTTTTCCCACACAACATGCAATTTTAAGTGGTACTTCAACAATGTCTTAAAAGATGGGTTTCAGAGGGAATGTGCAGGGCACTGTCTGGAAGGCTACCGTAATCCATAGATGATACATGCAGGAACTAGGCAGGAGCTTAGAAAAGCAGAGAAAGAATCCAGAGATGTAATGGCAAGAGATGACATGAGTTGATAATGACTCTGAGACTTTAAAAGAACTTAAATGTCTGTTTTCAAGGTGTTGAAAGAAAAGGGATGGGTAAATGGGGAGATGAGGCAAAAAAAAAAAAAGAAGAAGAAGAAAAGGGGAGCTATGGCCCTTTGTCGAAAGCAGAGGCACAGCCCTATATAATAAAGGCTGTAGAAAGATCAGGAACTTTGGAAGAAAACAGACCTGCCTGTGAATCCTGAAGGAACTGGTTACGTCACTTAATGTCACTCGCTGAACAACAGTAAAGAACGCCAAAAAGACCCCTGCCTCACGGAGCTTACACTCAAATGGAGGGAAGCCACTACTATACATTTAAGCACCGTGCAGAAAACCCACATGATGTTGTCAATATGGAAAAGGGGCAAAATAATAATATAGGGCTGGTCAAGGGCAACAGCCACTTTATTTTGTTCAAAATCTTCATCTGCCATCAATGTCAAAAGTAGAGATCTCTGTGTTCTTTGTACCTACAAGGAGAACCAGCCCCCCTTTCCTTCTGCTTTATCAATTTAAAGAACCAACAGTGAACAATCAACTCTCTTGACCCCAAGACTATTTTTTTCTAAATTAAGAATTCTGGTTTACTGATACCACCTAGTGACTGTACCAAACATTGTGTGTGTGTGTGTGTGTGTGTGTGTGTGTGTGACTATTTTTTTTAATTGAAATACAGTTGACACAGAATATGACATTAGTTTCAGGTGTACAATGTTGTACCAAAGGAGAGTGTGTGTATGTAGTGGGGAGGTGAGGAATGGGTGGTGAAATCCAGCTTTTAGACAAGCCACTTCTCAAGTGTAATGTGAGGAGGGATCAGCTGGAGGCTTTGGTGAAGGCAGGCTCTTATTCAATAGGTCTGGGGTAGTGCCTGGGATTCTGCATTTTTTTAAGTAGGCTCCACACCCTACATGGGGTTCAAACTCACGATGCTGAGATCTAGAGTCCATGCTCCGTTCACGCAGCCAGCCGGGTGCCCTGAGACTGTATTTCTAACCAGCTTTCCAGAATGCCAAAGCTACTGTTCTCCGGGTACCATGTAATGTTGCTCTAGATGCCTTAGTAGTGGGTTGACCTCAAGGGAGCTAGTGGGGTGTGCCTGACCTTTGCCTCTTTCCTACGGAGCTGAGAAGAGCATCTCTACCTTGTGACGCCATTTCTAATCTCGTTCACCATACTTTCCTTTATGCGCCTGGAGAATCAGATCCCAAAACGTGCTTGCTTTGTGAAGACCCTGGACAAAGGGCTTCTAATGCGTTACTGCACTGGATTCCTACAGCTCCTTGAGGTGGGTACCATGATTACGCCCATTTCACAGAAGAGAAGACGCCAGCCCAGAGAGGTTAGCTCACACTAGCAAGTACGCAAAGGATTCAAACTCCAGAGTCTCCTCCAGAGACCAAGCTCTTAACCACTGCTTTCTCCTTACCGTATTTACATCACAGGTTTCTTTCCTGCTGCAGCAGCATCAGAAGCAACTTGAAGTTGACAGCTGCCTCCCATTTCCAAGCTGATAAAGCCAAGTCTGATCTCCTTTCAAAATGACTTGGTTTCAGGAAAAGGAATTGAAATCCGAAATTGAGAAATCTTCTGGAATTAAAAGAAAGGGTATTTGAGACATCTTCTGGAATTAAAAGAAAGAGTATTTAGCACTAGCATTGAGGTTGTTTTTTGTTTGTTTGTTTTTGTCTAGGAAGTAATGTCAGTTCATACACTATTATCATACATCTTTTGGAATTCTTGGACACTCGTATTTCATCAATGGAGCACCTGATGTCCTATCTAACAAGGGTGCTAGGAGAAGGTTCCATTAGAGCTTTCCCCATCAATAGGGGGAAGGTACTATGTACCACAATGCGACATCATGTATGCCTGGGCACACATGAGTCTTCATAACGAGTGTAAGATATGTCCTTTTGATTTTTCTACAAAGAGACCCTAATTCAATTCCTCTGACTAAGGTTTGCATGTAAAACAGTAGCTATCAAACATAGCTGCACACGGGAATCTCCAGGAAGTTTTAAAACACACCTAAGTCCTTCCCCTGAAAGGTCTGGTGTGACTGGCTTGGGATGAATTGGGTATCAGGATTTTTAGAAGTTTCTTAGGAGAGTCTAATGCACAGCCACAGGTGACAATCGTTGGCATGAAAAACAGAGAGAAGATAGTAAAACTCACTCTCCAGCAAAAAAAAAAGGGGGGGGCAGAAAGAGATGTCTTCATTCACTGTCAGGGTTTCACCTACCTACATGGCTACATATGTCTAATACACTAATCAACTCTATTCTTCTTGTGTGTGTGTGGTTTTTTAATGTTTTATTTTTTTCTGAGACAGAGAGAGAGAGAGACAGCGTGAGCAGGGGAGGGTCAGAGAGAGAGGGAGATACAGAATCTGAAACAGGCTCCAGGCTCTGAGCTAGCTGTTAGCACAGAGCCCGTCGTCGGGCTCAAACCCACGAACCATGAGATCATGACCTTATTCGAAGTCCGATGCTTAACCCACTGAGCCACACAGGCGCCCCTAATCAACTCAACTCTAATTGCAAGCAAGTGGCTCTCCACAGTCATGGACCAAACCATACATTTCACACTTGGCGTTTGATGGCCACCTACTCGCAGATGTCAGCAACACCGCTCCAAAGCAGGGGTGTTTAACATGGAGACGGAATTCAGGGGCCCTGTGAACTTGTAGGGTAACAAAAATCACATCTGTCTTTTCTCTAACTTTTCCGGGAAGTTCCCCACTTCCGGCAGTGATGAATACAGGCAACAAACTACAATAGCATCGGCACTGTTGGGGAGATAGCATCTACTGGTACTTTCATGTCACATCTTAGTTTTGCTGTCACCACTATTGGAGATTACAGCTGTGTAACAGATCTGTTGTTAGATGGAGGTCTTTGGTGCAATGATAATGCTGCACATCTGTTACTGTCTCACGACTTCGAGGCTCTGACATCCCTGTATTCCAGTAGAACTGATTCTGATTGAATTGTATTCTTCTGTAGGTAATGACATGATTCTGAGAGGGGAGCTAAATGTTGCCCCCCTGGAACCAACGTGCTGAGTGTCACGTCGGCTCATGGCTCTGAAGACAGTGCCCCAAGTAGCCAGACCCCCCGCGCGCTTGCACCCACGTCCCTCTCAGGAGGGCGACACCCAGGACGAAGTTGTCTCTTGGTTTCCCCTGCGTTTCCGCAGATAAGATTTACCCTGAAAAGCCAGTTCAACGTAGCAGAGAATAGGATGGGCTTTCTCTTTCCCCTCAGCTGCCTCTTGCTCTTGGCATTCCGGAGTGCCCAGGCTGCCAGGCTGGTAACTCGAGCCTCCAAATTAATCAAAACACAGCGCCCAGTTCAAGCGCACGCAGACAAGCCCGGGAGCCAGACAAGCTCTCCTCCGGTGACCCCGGGGCCCCAGCTCCGCGGCCCCTCCCGCCACCCTCCGATGCCACGCTTCCTCCACTGCCAGCCCCCCGCCCCCCGCCTCCTCCCCAGGGCAGGTGCCCCAGGCCTGGGCGGCCGGCGATGGCCCAGACTGGGCGGTGGGCGTCTTACCTCCGGGGACGC